>NC_089767.1:18512008-18569508 GCF_040412425.1 Macrobrachium rosenbergii | reverse complement strand
CATTTAGGTGGATATGTGTTTGGAATTTCCTTTTATGATTTTGATATTTTCGAGGCCAAATTAACCCCACAATCTGGTTTGAGTCATCATAATCAACGGTCCGTACCCACCTTTCTGGCTAAATTTCATGAAATTCTGATGAAAATGAACGATTTATAATAATAATAATAATGATGATGATGATGATAATAATAATAATAATGAATGATTTATAACAACAACAATAATAATAATAATGATAACAATAATGAATGATTTATAACAACAACAACAATAATAATAATAATAATAATAATAATAATAATAATAATAATAATAATAATAATAATTACGTTATGCATTAGTTTCTACCAAACATTTTCCACCCTTATACATATAGAGCTTCAAATAACTAAATCAATTAGTTTTTACAAATCGATCACATTTACATTAATTTTTTGTTTTGCAAAATCGTTTAACTTATCTTTTGGATTCATTAGCATTCTGCTTTTATAGATTTCCTCATATAACTTATTTTTAATGTACCAGGGAACCACAACACTTGACGATAGTAAATTTAACAATCAACATACTGACTTAAACAATAAATGTGATCATAGTGACGTTGAATTTCAATTAAATTTAATTATAAAAACAGTAAACATGATCATAAAACATATTAATCACATATATATTAAAATCAGAATGATTAGGATGTTATGATTGTTTTTAAGCCTCTGTCTTTCGTCTTCATCTCCTATAAAGCGTTGGAGGATAAGAAAATAAACCCAATTCTTCCCTTTTCTTATATAAAAAAATACCTTTTAACGAAGCTGGTAGGGAAGGAAGGTAAGGAGGAAGAAGGAGGGGGAGGGGGAGTTACCCAAAATTAGAAAAGAAAAGGCCCAGTCTTTTCATCAATGGCCTTGACAGGTCGGTATGGCCAACACTTCGAGGGGAACAAGCGTGGAATTCAATTACATCGGAAAAGATTCAGACCTCACCAATGCCAAACCCGAAATTAGCCCGCCTGTAGATAAGCTGTTGCCGTGGGAACTATCTCTCTCTCTCTCTCTCTCTCTCTCTCTCTCTCTCTCTCTCTCTCTCTCTCTCTCTCTTAAAAGTCTTGAAACAGAAACATGAAGATTATTGCACACTTCAAAACTCCGGGAACTCAAATCTGTGGTGTCATCATTCATGCACGACACAACATGACCGAACGGAGTCAAATCCGTACTGGTAATCATTTGGACTGTTAACTAGTGTGACGTCATTCAACCCTCGAGATCTAGCCAATCAGTGGCGTGCAGTGGGCGGGGCTTAGCTGCAAAGAGCGGTGGACTCTGCTATAGTAAAATACAAAATTAAAGAAAGGTCACACTCGAGAATAAATTTTTATAAACTACGCTACCATAAAAAAACACTACTCAAAAAAGAAAACATAGAGAAAACATAGAGACTTAAAACTAATACAATTCAGTGAATTACAATAACCAATAAAACTAAGAAAAACAACCTCAGGATGATAAAAATATCAAATAAAACACAGAACTAAGAAACATTTAAAAAGACCAACACAAAGAAAAATTACACAATAGATAAATTTCCTTAGAGAGTGGAAAACGAAAGCAGATAGAAAATCAGTAGATTATAGAGAAAGGAAAGGAAGACTGATCTTGGTTGAGTTGTGGCTTAAGTTTGTCAATATATATAGATTCTAAAATCCTTAACTCAGAAATTATTGAACATGAATCTACAATTTTAAAATCCCTTATACTTAGTCTTGCATGATTGCATCTGCTGCAATGTTCAGTGATGGAAGACTGCTGATTGACTGCTAAGTCTCTACCTGCCTTATCACCAGCCCCCCAACTGCTGGTCGCTCGCCCTTCCCGGCTGTTGCGGGTCTCCACCAGGTGGCGGCGGCGGCTCCTCTTGGCCTGGTCCTGTCGGTGGTGTGACGGGTCCGGTGACCGGCCAGCAGCCCCCAAACTGCTGGTCGCTCACCCTTCCCGGCAGTTGCGGGTCTCCACCAGGTGTCGGCGGCGGCTCCTCTTGGCCTGGTCCTGTCGGTGGTGTGGCGGGTCCAGTGACCGGCCAACAGCCCCCCAACTACTGGTCGCTCGCCCTTCCAGGCTGTTCCAGGTCTCCACCAGATGTCGGCAGCGGCTCCTCTTGGCGTGGTCCTGTCGGTAGTGTGGCGGGTCCGGTGACCGGCCAGCAGCCCCCCAACTGCTAGTCGCACACCCTTCCTGGCCGTTGTGGGTCTCCACCAGGTGTCGGCAGCGGCTCCTCTAGGCCAGGTCCTATTGGTGGTGTGGCGGGTCCGGTGACCGGCCAGCAGCGCCCCAACTGCTGGTCGCTCACCCTTCCCGGCTGTTGTGGGTCTCCACCAGGTGTCAGCAGCAGCTCCTCTTGGCCTGGTCCTGTCGGTGGTGTGGTGGGTCCGGTGACCGGCCAGCAGCCCCCCAACTGCTGTTCGCCCACCCTTTCCGCCGGCTGTAGCGGGTCTCCACCAGGTGGCGTCGGCGCCTCCTCTTGGCCTGGTCCTGTCAGTAGTGTGGCGGGTCCGGTGACCAGCCAACAGCCCTCCAACTGCTAGTCGCTCGCCCTTCCTGGCCGTTGCGGGTCTCCACCAGGTGGAGGCGGCGGCTCCTCTTGGCCTGCTCCTGTTGGTGGAGTGGCGGATCTGGTGACTGGCCAGCAGCACCCCAACTGCTGGTCGCTCACCCTTAACGGCCGTTGTGGGTCTCCACCAGGTGTTGGCGGCGGCTCCTCTTGGCCTGGTACTGTCGGTGTTGGGGCGGGTCCGGTGACCAGCAAGCAGCCCCCCAACTGCTGGTCGCTCACCCTTCCCAGCCATTGCGGGTCTCCACCAGGTGTTGGCAGCGGCTCCTCTTGGCCTGGTACTATCGGTGTTGTGGCGGGTCCGGTGACCAGCAAGCAGCCCCCCAACTGCTGGTCGCTCACCCTTCCGGTCGTTGCGGGTCTCCACCAGGTGTTGGCGGCGGCTCCTCTTGGCCTGGTACTGTTGGTGTTGTGGTGGGTCTGGTGACCAGCCAACAACCCCCTAACTGCTGGTCGCTTAACCTTCCCGGTCGTTGCGGGTCTCCACCAGGTGTCGGCAGCGGCTCCTCTTGGCCTGGTCCCGTCGGAGGTGTGCCGGGTCCGGTGACCAGCAAGCAGCCCCCCAACTGCTGGTCGCTCGCCCTTCCCGGCCGTTGCGGGTCTCCACCAGGAGTTGGTGGCGGCTCCTCTTCGCCTGGTCCAGTCAGTGGTGTGGGGTGTTCGGTGACCGGCCAGCAAACCCCCAACTGCTGGTCACTCGCCCTTCCCAGCCGTTGCGGGTCTCCACCAGGTGTCGGCAGCGGCTCCTCTTGATCTGGTCCTGTCGGAGGTGTGGCGGGTCCGGTAACCGGCCAGCAGCCCCCCAACTGATGGTCGATCGCCCTTCCCGGCCGTTGAAGGTCTCCAACAGGTGTTGGCGGCGGCTCCTCTTGGCCTGGTTCTATCGGTGGTGTGGCAGGTCAGGTGACCGGCCAGCAGCCCCCCAACTGCTGGTCGCTTGCCCTTCCCGGCTGTTGCAGGTCTCCACCAGGTGTCGGCGTCTTTTCCTCTTGGCGTGGTTCTGTCGGTGGTGTGGCGGGTCTGATGACCGCCAGCAGCCCCCAACTGCTGGTCGCTCGCCCTTCCCGGCCATTGCAGGTCTCCACCAGGTGTCGGCGGCGGCTCCTCTTGGCGTGGTTCTGTCGGTGGTGTGGCGGGTCTGGTGACCGGCCAGCAGCCCCCCAACTGCTGGTCGCTCACCCTTCCCGGCCGTTACAGGTCTCCACCAGGTGTTGGCGGCGGCTCCTCTTGGCCTGGTCCTGTCGGTGGTGTGGCGGGTCTGGTGACCGGCCAGCAGCCCCCCCAACTGCTGGTCGCTCGCCCTTCCCAGCCGTTGCAGGTCTCCACCAGGTGTTGGCATCTTTTCTTCTTGGCGTGGTCCTGTCAGTGGTGTGGTGGGTCTGGTGACCGCCAGCAGCCCCCAACTGCTGGTCGCTCACCCTTCCCGGCCGTTGCCAGGTCTCCACCAGGTGTCGGAAGCGGCTCCTCTTGGCCGGGTCCTGTCGGTGGTGTGGCGGGTCCGGTGATCGGCCAGCAGCCCCCCAACTGCTGGTCGCTCGCCCTTCCCGGCCGTTGCAGGTCTCCACCAGGTGTCGGCGTCTTTTCCTCTTGGAGTAGTCCTGTCGGTGGTGTGGCGGGCCTGGTGACCGGCCAGCAGCCCCCCAACTGCTGGTCGCTCACCCTTCCCGACCGTTGCAGGTCTCCACCAGGTGTCGGCGGCGGCTCCTCTTGGCCTGGTCGAGTCGGTGGTGTGGCGGGTCTGGTGACCGGCCAGCAGCCCCCCAACTGCTGGTCGCTCGCCCTTCCCAGCCGTTGCAGGTCTCCACCAGGTGTTGGCATCTTTTCTTCTTGGCGTGGTCCTGTCGGTGGTGTGGCGGGTCTGGTGACCGGCCAGCAGCCCCCCAACTGCTGGTCGCTCACCCTTCCCGGCCGTTACAGGTCTCCACCAGGTGTCGGAAGCGGCTCCTCTTGGCCTGGTCCTGTCGTTTGGTGTGGCGGGTCCGGTGACCGGCCAGCAGCCCCTAACTGCTGGTCGCATGCCCTTCCCGGCCGTTGCAGGTCTCCACCAGGTGTTGGCATCTTTTCCTCTTGGCGTGGTCCTGTCGGTGGTGTGGCGGGTCTGGTGACCGGCCAGCAGCCAGAAACTGCTGGTCGCTCGCCCTTCCCGCCCGTTGCAGGTCTCCACCAGGTGTCGGCAGCGGCTCCTCTTGGCCTGGTCATGTCGGTGGTGTGGCGGGTCTGGTGACTGGCCAGCAGCCCCCCAACTGCTGGTCGCTCACCCTTCCCGGCTGTTGCAGGTCTCCACCAGGTATCGGCGTCTTTTCCTCTTGGCGTGCTCCTGTCGGTGGTGTGGTAGGTCTGGTGACCGGCCAGCAGCCCCCCAACCTCTGGTCGCTCACCCTTCCCGGCCGTTGCAGGTCTCCACCAGGTGTCAGGGCGGCTTCTGCTTCTTGGCCTGGTCCTGTCGGTGGTGTGGCGGGTCCGGTGACCGCCAGCAGCCCTCCACTGCTGGTCGCCACCCTTCCCGGCCATTGCAGGTCTCCACCAGGTGTCGGGCGCCGTCTTTTCCTCTTGGCGTGGTCTTGACGGTGGTGTGGCGGGTCCGGTGACCGGCCAGCAGCCTCCCAACTGCTGGTCGCTCGCCCTTCCCGGCCGTTACAGGTCTCCACAAGGTGTCGGCGGCGGCTCCTCTTGGCGTGGTCCTATCGGTGGTGTGGCAGGTCATGTGACCGGCCAGCAGCCCCCCAACTGCTGGTCGCTCACCCTTCCCGGCCATTGCAGGTCTCCACCTGGTGTCGGCGGCGGCTCCTCTTGGCGTGGTCCTATCGGTGGTGTGGCAGGTCAGGTGACCGGCCAGCAGCCCCCAACTGCTGGTCGCCGCCCTTCCCGGCCGTTGAAGGTCTCCACCAGGTGTTGTGGTCTTTTCCTCTTGGCGTGGTCCTGTCGGTGGGTCGGCGGGTGTGGCGGGTCTGGTGACCGCCAGCAGCCCCCAACTGCTGGTCGCTCCCTTCCCGCCGTTGCAGGCCTCCACCAGGTGTCGGCGGCAGCTCCTCTTGGCCTGGTCCTGTCGGGTGGTGTGGCGGGTCAGGTGACCGCCAGCAGCCCCCAACTGCTGGTCGCCACCCTTCCCGGCCGTTGCAGGTCTCCACCAGGTGTCGGCGTCTTTTCCTCTTGGCGTGCTCCTGTCGGTGGTGTGGCGGGTCTGGTGACCGCCAGCAGCCCCCAACTGCTGGTCGCCGCCCTTCCCGGCCGTTGCAGGTCTCCACCAAGCGTCGGCGGCGGCTCCTCTTGGCGTGGTCCTATCGGTGGTGTGGCAGGTCAGGTGACCGCCAGCAGCCCCCAACTGCTGGATGCTCACCCTTCCCGGCCGTTGCAGGTCTCCACCAGGTGTGGGCGGTGGGCGGCTCCTCTTGGCGTGGTCCTATCGGTGGTGTGGCAGGTTTTCCTTGGCGTTATCGGGTGTGGCAGGTCAGGTGACCTTCCGGGGCCAGCAGCCCCCAACTGCTGGTCGCCACCCTTCCCGGCCGTTGCAGGTCTCTACCAGGTGTCGGCGGCGGCTCCTCTTGGCGTGGTCCTGTCGGTGGTGTGGCGGGTCTGGTGACCGCCAGCAGCCCCCAACTGCTGGTCGCCGCCCTTCCCGGCCGTTGCAGGTCTCCACCAGGTGTCGGCGTCTTTTCCTCTTGGCGTGGTCCTGTCGGTGGTGTGGCGGGTGAGGTGACTGGCCAGCAGCCCCCCAACTGCTGGTCGCTCGCCCTTCCCGGCCGTTGCAGTTCTCCACCAGGTGTCGGCGGCGAGCTCCTCTTGGCGTGGTCCTATCGGTGGTGTGGCAGGTCAGGTGACCGGCCAGCAGCCCCCAAACTGCTGGTCGCTCACCCTTCCCGGCCGTTGCAGGTCTCCACCAGGTGTCGGCGTCTTTTCCTCTTGGCGTGGTCATATCGGGTGGTGTGGCAGGTCAGGTGGACCGCCAGCAGCCCCCAACTCCTGGCCGCCGCCCTTCCCGGCCGTTGCAGGTCTCCACCAGGTGTCGGCGTCTTTTCCTCTTGGCGTGGTCCTGTCGGTGGTGTGGCGGGTCCGGTGACCGGCCAACAGCCCCCCAACTGCTGGTCGCTCACCCTTCCCGGCCGTTGCAGGTCTCCACCAGGTGTCGGCGGCGGGCTCCTCTTGGCTTGGTCCTATCGATGGTGTGGCAGGTCAGGTGACTGGCCAGCAGCCCCCCAACTGCTGGTCGCTCACCCTTCCCGGCCGTTGCAGGTCTCCACCAGGTGTCGGCGTCTTTTCCTCTTGGCGTGGTCATATCGGTGGTGTGGCAGGTTAGGTGACCGGCCAGCAGCCCCCCAACTCCTAGCCGCTCGCCCTTCTCGGCCGTTGCAGGTCTCCACCTGGTGTCGGCGTCTTTTCCTCTTGGCGTGGTTCTGTCGGTGGTGTGGCGGGTCTGGTGACCGGCCAGCAGCCCCCCAACTGCTGGCCGCTCGTCCTTCCCGGCCGTTGCAGGTCTCCACCAGGTGTCGGCGTCTTTTCCTCTTGGCGTGGTTCTGTCGGTGGTGTGGCGGGTCTGGTGACCGGCCAGCAGCCCCCCAACTGCTGGTCGCTCGCCCTTCCCGCCCGTTGCAGGTCTCCACCAGGTGTCGGCGGCGGCTCCTATTGGCATGGTCCTATCGGTGGTGTGGCAGGTCAGGTGACCGGCCAGCAGCCCCCCAACTGCTGGTCGCTCACCCTTCCCGGCCGTTGCAGGTCTCCACAAGGTGTCGGCGGCGGCTCCTCTTGGCCTGGTCCTGTCAGTGGTGTGGCAGGTCCGGTGACCGGCCAGCAGCCCCCCAACTGCTGGTCGCTCACCCTTCCCGGCCATTGCAGGTCTCCACCAGGTGTCAGCGGCGGCTCCTCTTGGCGTGGTCCTATCGGTGGTGTGGCAGGTCAGGTGACCGGCCAGCAGCCCCCCAACTGCTGGTCGCTCACCCTTCCCGGCCGTTGCAGGTCTCCACCTGGTGTCGGCGTCTTTTCCTCTTGGCGTGGTCCTGTCGGTGGTGTGGCGGGTCTGGTGACCGGCCATCAGCCCCCCAAGTGCTGGTCGCTCACCCTTCCCGGCCGTTGCAGGTCTCCACCAGGTGTCGGCGGCGGCTCCTCTTGGCGTGGTCCTATCGGTGGTGTGGCAGGTCAGGTGACCGGCCAACAGCCCCCCAACTGCTGGTCGCTCACCCTTCCCGGCCGTTGCAGGTCTCCACCAGGTGTTGGCGGCGGCTCCTCTTGGCCTGGTCCTGTCGGTGGTGTGGCGGGTCTGGTGACCGGCCAGCAGCCCCCCAACTGCTGGTCGCTCGCCCTTCCCGGCCATTGCAGGTCTCCACCAGGTGTCGGCGTCTTTTCCTCTTGGCGTGGTCCTGTCGGTGGTGTGGCGGGTCTGGTGACCGGCCAGCAGCCCCCCAACTGCTGGTCGCTCACCCTTCCCAGCCGTTGCAGGTCTCCACCAGGTGTCGGCGGCAGCTCCTCTTGGCCTGGTCCTGTCGGTGGTGTGGCGGGTCCGGTGACCGGCCAGCAGCCCCCCAACTGCTGGTCGCTCGCCCTTCCCGGCCGTTGCAGGTCTCCACCAGGTGTTGGCATCTTTTCCTCTTGACGTGGTCCTGTCGGTGGTGTGGCGGGTCTGGTGACCGGCCAGCAGCCCCCCAACTGCTGGTCGCTCGCCCTTCCCGGCCGTTGCAGGTCTCCACCAGGTGTCGGCGGCAGCTCCTCTTGGCCTGGTCCTGTCGTTGGTGTGGCGGGTCCGGTGACGGTCAGCAGCCCCCAACTGCTGGTCGCCACCCTTCCCGGCCGTTGCAGGTCTCCACCAGGTGTCGGCGTCTTTTCCTCTTGGCATGCTGCTGTCGGTGGTGTGGCGGGTCTGGTGACCGGCCAGCAGCCCCCCAACTGCTGGTCGCTCGCCCTTCCCGGCCATTGCAGGTCTCCACCAGGTGTCGGCGGCGGCTCCTCTTGGCGTGGTCCTATCGGTGGTGTGGCAGGTCAGGTGACCGGCCAGCAGCCCCCAACTGCTGGTCGCTCACCCTTCCCGGCCGTTGCAGGTCTCCACCAGGTGTCGGCGGCGGCTCCTCTTGGCGTGGTCCTATCGATGGTGTGGCAGGCTAATAGTTTTCTTCACTGCCTAAATAGCAAACATGAAAATATAAAATTTACTTTTGATAGGGAGATGAAAAATTAAGATGCCATTTTTAGATATTTTCATTGGCAAATCCGAAAGTTCATTCTCTGTTTACAGAAAACCCACTTTTTCAGTATTAGGTTTGAGTTTTTAGTCAGTCCAAACATTTTCAAAGTAAATGCAATTAATACCTTAATCTACAGGGCTTATAATTTATGCTCCAATTTCACTTTGTTTCCTGAGGAGATGGAATTCTTGGTAAAATTTTTCGCAAATAATGGTTATCCAACCAATTTGGTCTTTAAACATATTAGGCTGTTTCTGGAAGGTGTTTACAGTCCAAAAATGCCAGTTGTTACAGTTCCTAAATTAGTTTTTTATTGCAAATTACCTTACATTGGTGTACCTATTAAGCAACTTGACAGGGAGTTGAAATACTGTTTTGACAGATTTTAGCCACAGATTACTTTTAAATTTATTTTTAGTAATGATTTTACAATAAATAGGTTACTACCTTTCAAAGATAAACTGGGCATTTGGGTAGTTCCATAAAGGCGCTCAAAACGAGATACTGCCAGCAGGCAGGGATCAGGGTGTAATTATAACTTTTTCATGTGGTAATTGTACAAATTATGCGGAATTGAATTGTTCTCTCTCCCAGTGTAAAACAGCTAAGCGATTTTCAATTAAAATATCATCTTAATCATTCAACTTATTTTTTATCTTGGTAATTTCACAAAGTGTTTATGTTGGCTCTAAAGTTTTTCAGACTATCAAGGGTTTTTACTGACATTTTTTCTTTCTTTTTATGCATTTCACTGGGCAGAATACATTAAGTTCTTTTTATATTTTCCTATAATTCACCGTGAATAGAAATAAGTCATATATATATATATATATATATATATATATATATATATATATATATATATATATATATATATATATATATATATATATATATTATAATTTTTTTACGTTTTCGTGTCTAATCTTTTATCCTCTTTCTAAATGGATAAAAAGAGTAGACGGAAATGTAAAGAAAAAAATATATACATATATTTGTGTGTGTAACTTATTCATCATCCTTGATTACGAATGATTACTAGCATTTCTAATGAAAAGATTATACTACTTCATTTACCACGTGACAAAAAAAAAAACAACGTTTCATGAGCAGAAAACGAACGTGAGGCGGGAGGAACCTTGGGACGTAAAAAAAAAAAAAATATCCCACGAGGAAGCAAATTCAATTTATTCATCAATAATCTATATTCAGTAGATAGTGAGTTCTTTTCTAAAGAGAAGAGATGATCATTTATCTTCCCTTATTGATCAGATATGGAGAGAGAGAGAGAGAGAGAGAGAGAGAGAGAGAGAGAGAGAGAGAGAGAGAGAGAGAGAGAGATAATGAATGAAATTCGCGGTATCGTTAGTCAATCACACATCGGTGTAGTCTTATTGGATTCGGTTCGTTCTATATGTAAATTATCTATTACAAAACTAATGAGAACAGTCCCAGGGGAAATCATTCCATCGTTAAGACATCGGAATTTATTGGCTACTCTCGGATTTTTTTCATTCTCTCTCTCTCTCGATGGATTTCGTAGGCGTATGTCTCAAACCAATAACGCGTGCACGTGTCCAGTCTCAGAAAACAATAAAGGTATCTCTATGTATATCTTTCTTTACAGTGCATGTGTATTTTTTCAAAGTGCCTTTATATGGTGGTTTATAAATTCTCTCACTCTCTCTCTCTCTCTCTCTCTCTCTCTCTCTCTCTCTCTCTTTACCATTATATATGAAAACGAATACTATTATATTAGTAAGACCTTATTCCAATCTGCCTTTATAAATTTACCAATATGAATAAATAAATAAATATATCTAATTATTATATATGTATGTATGTATGTATGTATGTATGTATGTATGTATGTATGTATGTATATAAACATGAAATTATGAGTCACAGTCAATAATTCATAACTGGTTTCGCTATTTATTACGACATCTTCAATAGACTGACGCACAGTGGTAGCATTTAAAATATATGTGTAAGATGTCAGTACCAACGAACATACAAGCAGCAGAAAAAACAAAAATAATTGCACCTAGGAACAGGTGAAGCGCTAAACTCATTTGTGACGGAGGTCAGTGCTCCATTAACAAATTACTCATTCCTGTGCAGGTGGGTACGCACCTTTGCTGTTAAGACCAGAACCGCTACCTATCTTGAAATGTATAAATTTTACCTGCATCTTTTGTATGAAGAAATAAAAGTGCACTTGGTAAATTATGCCGTCAGCCTAGTGAATTGCTCTGTTAGTTCTCCTTGATAAAATTTACAAAATTACTTTGTTGGTATTCTTAACCTGTTGGTTTGTACCGTTTCTGATGCCCGTATAGCGAATAATGTAAGCTTAATAAATAAATTAAATCCCAAGCTTCTGAGTTTTGATGTCATAATATTATTTATCAGTGGACGTAACGAATATTTATTAAAAATCTCTATCCCATACTTCATAGGGAAAACAGCTGGATATACCAGTATCTACGAATACATGAACAGTACTTATTGAAACATAAAAGAATCTAAATACGAACTAAACGCATAAATTTATTCTCAGTACTTCGGCATGTCCAATGAAAATCCTCTATCTCCAGTTTCAGGCAATTTGCCCATGCAATTTCTTTTTAACTGCAATTATTCCCAGCAATATAATATGGTTTAAGTATGATCACGACATAACATGTATTGAGCCGTGGAATGAAAACGTAAATACTTCCTTTTGGTAAATTAAATGAATTAGTGTCATCGATAAAATCCTGTATGGAAATGAAAAATGAATACAGGCTACCTTTTTTAACTGCCTAATGCACAAAAGTAATAGTCAATTTAGATTTATTCTGTACAGAAACATTTCTGTATATCTGCCCACGTTCATTTTTTTATTTTGGGCACAGCAGTAAAGTGAAGAAATTGTTTTTTCATAACCATATTTTTTAGCGCATTACGTGTAGGTAGCCCTGAATATATTAGTGATGAGATGGATGTTATTTGAAATAAATAGCAAGAAATTGAAGTATTTTGATAAAACCTGACACAGTGCATAACGGATATGTCAAAACTTTATGAAAGTATCAGCAGTGAAACACATACCACAAAAAAATCTATTTGTATTGCCAAATCTATTCCCAATTTACTTAAGAACTATAGAGTTAATTTGCCAATTTAGAGCAATAATATAAGAAAAAAGCAATTAAAAAAATATTAACTGATCATATACGAGACAGAAATGAAGAATTACCAATGCAAAAGAAAATAAGTGTTCAGTGTACCTGACAGACAGCTCTTATCGTCACGCTTTCAATGATTGAACGACCTTAGGTCCATTTCCTTCCGAGAGAGGTTGTTGCCTGGAACAATCTCAGTTAGAGTATTAAGTAAATAAAAAGTTTATTACGCATTATATTCACATCACATACATGCAAAAATTGTAAGTTCAAGACGTTTGTTTCCCAAACTTCTTGAACTTACAATTTTTGCATGTATGTGATGTGAATATAATGCGTGATAAACTTTTTTTTATTTACTTAATACTCTAACTGAGATTGTTCCAGGCAGTTAACAACCTCTCTCGCGAAGGAAGGAAATGGATCTAAGGTCGTTCGATCATTGAAAGCGTGACGATAAGAGCTGTCTGTCAGGTACACTGAACGCTTATTTACTTTTGCGTTGGTACTTCTCCATTTCTGTCTCGTATAAGATCAGCTAATTTTTTTTAATTGCTTGTTTCCTTATATCATTGCTCTATACAATATCTTCCATAATGCTTGACTTCTCTGCAGTCTTACTCTCCCTCTCTGAAAGAGAGGCTGTGACCTTGATCACGTGTTTCGAGTGGATAGCAGCCTCACTCATCCTCTCCTATTCCTGTACCTGTCTGAAAAGATCGAAATTATGAGGTGCTTGTAGTTCCCTGCCAGACAGCAGTCTTCTTTATTTAAATGACACTCTTGGAGGAGGAAAGATGACTGGAACAAGATACCGCCCTGAACATAACAGACTTTAAGTAAAGTAACCTGTAAGGTAGCAGACAATATGGTTTCGTGTTCTTGATAGCCCATATGATCATGAACTGACTGCCATTTTTTTCGTAACTGGTTCCAACATTGGGAATCAGTCTGCACGACGGGCCCTTCAAGATCTCTCTCTCTCTCTCTCTCTCTCTCTCTCTCTCTCTCTCTCTCTCTCTCTCTCTCTCTCTCTCTCTCTCTCTCTCATAGTGATAGCAATTATGTCATTTAACTCTTGCTGTTCAGTACTAATGTCAAGTATGTTACTAAATTATGCGAGGTGAATTCATTTCATGCACTGTGAATACGGTAAAATGTCATTATAAAGTAATGAACCTACGAAACTTCATTATAAAAGTCGAATTGCCTTTTTTGCTCCAATTCTTTTCAATTTGATTGGCTTATGAATATTTAATTTTCTTAATTTTTACCATTTATATCAATGGAAAAGTTGATACATAACCTGGGGTCAAGGACTACTCGTAAAATAGTAATTCATTCCACTACTCTTCCAAAAGGAGAAATTTCTGGATATTTCTTCAATAGTGCTTCAGAACCCTATTCTAAGTTTGTCAAGATTTGCGACAGAGTATCTTTTGGGACCATATTTAATCAATAAGAGCAGGTGGTATTAATTTCAAATAATATATAGATTTTGTGCCAATAGTTTAATTTAAGAGAAAAGTAGATTTCCTAATAAGCAACAGGAAGGAAGTGTTAAAGAATACGATTAGCGAGGATGTTAAATTTATGTAGCTACATTAGAGTAAAAAAAAAATAATATTATGTAAAGCGGAAGTTAGATTAGTATACAAAAAACTGTCTTCCCCAATACTGACTAGATTAAGGCACTCGCTACGTAGGCTAGTTCAAAGGAACATTTGCTTAAACCAAATGAAGCAATTTGGTTTTAAACTGGAACTATGCATATCATGTGTTAAGTATTATAGTTTTATGTAAAAGAAAACTATTGTACCGGCTTTGTCTGTCCGTCCGCACTTTTTCTGTCCGCCCTCAGATCTTAAAACCTACTGAGGCTAGAGGGCTGCAAATTGGTAAGTTGATCATCCACCCTTCAATCATCAAACATACCAAATTGCAGCCCTCTAACCTTAGCAGTTTTCGTTTTATTTCAGGTTAAAGTTAGCCATAACCGTGCTTCTGGCAACGATATAGGACAGGCTACCACCGGGCCGTGGTTAAAGTTTCACGGGCCGCGGTTCATACAGCATTTATACCGAGACCATCAAAAGATAGATCTATTTTCGGTGACCTAGATTATACGCTGTACAGAAAACTCGACTACGCCGAAGGAACCTGGGCGCATTCTTTACTTTTTTTTTTTTTTCTTAAGGTGTCACCAACTTGCGCCGCTGCTGACCCAATAAAACTGATACACGTGTTCGAAAAGTATTTAACAGTGTCGACGTATCTTCTTACACACTCTCTCTCTCTCTCTCTCTCTCTCTCTCTCCACTAAGTTGAGTTGCGCATAATCAGTTCTGGGTAATTTTCCGGCGGTGGTTGATGCATATTGGATCGGAGAAGTGATCTAATTCCGATAAATTTCTCTCTTGCCATCTCTTTGGAATATAACCAGCCGTTGGTCATTGAAACAAAAGCTGATTCCTTCCTTCATTTCATCGACCTCATCATTAATATCTCTCTTTCTTCAGTTTCTTTTGCGGTGTTGTATTTTTTTTGCTCTATCGACGTTTTATTTTAATTGTTTTATACCACTTGGACGTCACTTCCAGTCTCTAGATATTTTTTTCTTATTCATTTTATCTAGTTTTCATTTTCATTATCGACCTCATCACAGTTATCTTTCTGTCTTGAATTTCTTTTATGATGTATTTCTTCTGCTTTATCGGCGTTTTGTTTTATTTGTTTTAATTACTTTATACGACTTTCATGTAACTTTCAATCTCTCGATAATTTTTTTTTATTTATTTTATTATCTCGTTTTCTCATTCATTATCGACCTCATCATTGCTATCTTTCTTTTTTTAATTTCTTTTATGGTGTATTTCTTTCGCTTTACCGGTGTTTTACTTTAATTACTTTATACGACTTGGATATGACTTCCAATCGCTCCATAATTATTTCAATTCATTTCATAATCCCATCTTTTTATTTTTCATTATTGACCTCATCATTGCTATCTCTCTTTACTTCCTTTTATGATGTATTTCCTTTGCTCTATCGACTTTTTCTTGTACTTACTTTAGACGGTTTGGATATTGCTTTCTCTCTCTCTCTCTCTCTCTTCTCTTCTTTCTTCTCTCTCTCTCTTCTCTCTCTCTCTCTCTCTCTCTCTATATATATATATATATATATATATATATATATATATATATATATATATATATATATATATATATATATGTATACACACACACATATATATATACTGTATATATATATATATATATATATATATATATATATATATATATATATATATATATATATATATAGAGAGAGAGAGAGAGAGAGAGAGAGAGAGAGAGAGAGAGAGAGAGAGAGAGAGAGAGAGAGAGGGACTGAAAGCAATATCCAAACCGTCTAAAGTAAGTACAAGAAAAAGTCGATAGAGCAAAGGAAATACATCATAAAAGAAAGTAAAGAGAGTTAGCAATGATGAGGTCAATAATGAAAAATAAAAAGGTGTGATTATGAAATGAATTGAAATAATTATGGAGCGATTGGAAGTCATATCCAAGTCGTATAAAGTAATTAAAATAAAAAAGGGTGTATATATATATATACAGGATATATATATACATATATATACATATATATATATATATATATATATATATATATATATATATATATATATATATATATATATATATATATATATATAAATTCCGTTTCATTATCTCCTGTTACCATTCATATGATCATTTGCAGCAACATAGACAGACACGAAAAGCAGCTGCAGTGGGTTTAGAAGGGGTCGAATCCTCCTCCTCCTCCTCCCCCCCAACTCCCTCTTTTAAATTCCCCTCATTCCTCGGAGTTAGGAGTCAGGAATCGGCCATTTATTTGGTTTTCTCTTCTAATGAGACACTTAGTAAGTTACTTGAATCACGCAGGTCAGAGGAAATGAACTCGAGACCGAAGCCAGCTGGCGCGACATGAAATACATCCAAAGTTTCCAGACAGATGGCGCTGTCTACCGGCTTCTTAAAACCGTTATATTTCGAAATGACTCGTCTGCAGTGAGTCATGACTTCTTAATTCCGGCAATGTCAGTTGTGGTTGCAATGAACAAGTCTAGACGCGTGATGGAATCCCTATGCGATTTCCAAAGTTGAGATCTTCTTCTTCTTCTTTTAACGTGCTTTTTTCCATTTGTATGGGGTAAGCACGATGCCTTCTTTTTGAAGGACTTTGATTTGGCTTTCGGGTAGACTTTGTGGTCTCGACCGGCTGCCCTGCCTGTCATTGCTTAGACCCCGGTAGCATACGTACATGTATTATACCAGTCACCAGCGCCCTTTCTCCCAGCAGCGAGGAGACGTTGCACGGTTAGGTCGACAGTCAAGAAGTTGAGATATGGTACGTATATTATGTTTACTCAACTCTGTGTTGATCTTACAAGACTAGTATGGAAATATAATGATGTATATATTGACTACCTTATTTTGTAATTAATTTAGTGAGTAATTTAAGTATTTTTTTTTAGCACAGAAGGTGAACTTTCGTCGAAAAATTGAAATTGTATCATGTAGAAGTATTATCTTTATTAATAATCAAATATAAATAATCATTAATCTTAACATATGGACTCGTATTTAACCTAAATAGTAGTTTGGGTGTAAAATTATTCTATATATAATTCCTGAATATATATATATATATATATATATATATATATATATATATATATATATATATATATATATACATACATACATATACATATATGGTTATATATAAACATATATACATATATTTACATATATGTATATATTGGTATTATACTGTGTATATAAATATATATATAGATATATATACATATATATGTATATATATATATATATATATATATATATATATATATATATATATATATATATATATATATATATATATATATATATATATATATATATATATATATATATATATATATATATATATATACATACACACACACAAGTAGGCTAGCCTATATTCGAGGCGATATTTCAAACACCCCTATTGCTTTGTACATTAAAATAATTTACGTACAGATGACTCATGAAAACGTAACCGTACAGTGTGAATCAACTTCAAGTTGTTTACGGAAGACAAACATCAACGATTTCTATACCTTCGATAAATTCATTTCGTCTAGATATTAAAATAAAATGAATTCTTTAATTTGTCCTGTATTAAGTAAGGTACAAGATGCGAAGTCATATTATACATGCACTTTGCAAATGCTCATAAAAAGCTAAATGTTACAAAACGCCAAAGAAAATATTAATTTTTCTAAATAAACTCACACAGTCTACCGATAAATAAAGAGCAGTATGGTATACTCACCGCAGTTGCCCAATAACTTGGATGCAACGTCTAATTAATATCCTGTGTTGCTAGGAAAGTACATATTTAATGAAATTACAAATAAATTTTCGCAATAATGTACTTAAAAATAATAACATAGAGACTAAGGAAGATACTCGACTTCTTAAATTATATAAAAAATCAATAACGAAATCACATCGGCCTAAAATGGTTTTTTTCAGGCCTTAAACGCATAAAAGACGGCATTTAAACTCCCGCCTATCAAGAGCCCCGTTACAGTGAACCCCAGGCGCGATTTAAATGCCCTGATGGGGTTCAGTAGATTCAGGTGTCCGCTGCCTCGCGCAAATGAATGGGGGGAGGGGGATGATTTAAACATCCGTTCGCTGGGAAGAATTTAAAGGTATTCATTCAAACTGAACTGAGCTATTTGATTCAACGGAGTTTAAATGGCTCTCCCCTTTTTAAAGCTAGAGGCGGTGTTGCCATTTGGTATTAAGTGATGACATTTTACGAAAATGTACTTTCAAGTATTTTCTTTAAATATTTTAACGAGATTTTATAGTTTACAACTTCTCGGTAAACTGCCAGAGTGATAATTACAACTCAACTATATGGCTTTATGGTTTAACACTCATACTCGAAGACTGTCAAAGAAATTTCACCCATATAAAGAAGGCAATGATAATTTTGCTTGAGCAGACATTGAAAAACTAAATTCTTCATTATCCAAGAGTTAAACTTCATAAGAAATCGTAGTCGCAAAAAAGCAAAATACATGAGTAAAGGAAAGGGAGTCCTCATATTTTAAGTAAACATCCTGAACAGAAGTAACCTATTGCCCCAAATGTAAAATACATACGATTGGACATCAGACTTTTTTAAACTAAACACTTTCATGCATTGCAAAGCCTACCAATGGTTATAATGTACTTGAGGCTTTATTACTTACAGGAACCTGAACGCCACTTGCCAGACTTGAAAGCAAATACTTTTAAAATTTATATGACGAAAATTGCCAAGAGCACAGCTGGTTATTTTTGTGATGATATACCTCAAGGTAAAAATAGTTTAAAACTTACAAGTGAGATAACTAACTGCAGGGAACGGCTAATTGCGATGGAAAAACTAAGTCTGGAAAATTAAGGCAAAAGATTTTGTTATACTGCCAGGTCCTTCCGTTGATATAGGATCTGCAGATCTCTTATCCTTTTTCTCTAGGACCCAAGAAGGATACTTCACGGCTGTCTACACTGATCGTACCAAACCTGGGCCTCTGTTTAAATGGACAGAGCAAACACAGGCCCAAGAAGAGCCTCTGAATTTACTGACAGTTGCTTCAGTCGAGGGTAAAAATGAGCCTTTTCTCCTAACAAATATCTTCTCTTTTCCCGATCCTTTGCTACTGAGAGAGAGAGAGAGAGAGAGAGAGAGAGAGAGAGAGAGAGAGAGAGAGAGAGAGAGAGAGAGAGAGAGAGAGAGACTTTTTACTCCAATATCGTAAGAAGCGCCAGTGTAATTGAAACATGGTATGACAGTTCTGTAGATTTTCCTGAATTTTTTTCGACTTTTTCTCATTGGATCAAAAACGTCATTAGAAGGACTCTTACTGGCTGCTTTATGAGCAGAAAGAGCCCATGCTGGCATAAGGCCAGCTCAGTATCAATAACAAAACAACTTTCTTAGTTATTGTAAGATGTAAGGAGTAGAGAGATATGCTTGTGAAACAGATATAAAAAAAACTATTTTAAAACTATCTGTTTGCTGGCATGTAATCATAATCGGTCAGTTATTTACTTATCTGAAATTATAATTGAGAAGAATACTTTCAACTAATTGTAATAGCTGTTAGTAAGGTTAAGCTATTAGAATATTATGGTGAAATGCACAAAAAACCTTTAAGCTTCTCCACTGTTAGTACTATGTGGACATTTTACTTACTCCTTTAAAAGTAAAATAATACATACATACATAAATATTCTGCTGTTCGCCCTCTGCATCATTTCAGTAAGGGATATCATTCTAACAAAGATAGGAAAGTGTCTCTGTTGAAGCTAAGAGAACGCGGGCGAGGGAGGTAGGCTGCGTGTTTTACAAAAAAGTAACGTCTTTTAGTAGCTGATAGGTTAGCAATTAGGGCCTAACCCACAGGGAGGGTTTTACCAAGTCGCCTCTAGTGAAGGTGGTCTTAAGCTTCCTTTTTCCCTGTTCTATGCATTCGACGATGCTTTGTCAAATTTTCAGACTGCCGGGGGCTATATACAAGCATTACTGATGAGACACAGCACCCTGACCTGACCCACGAAAGGCAGTGAGAGATCGACTTTCAGACTAAGAGCACGCATCGTGCTCAGGCTCAGGCTGACTTTGTGCTTTGTTCTCCTCCTGTCTTTGTTTTACTAGTGAATCGACAATACACATGTTTTCTTCAAGAATCCCGATCGTCCGCTGCATTGCGCAAGCAGCCCACGTAAACGGTAAGTCTGGAATTGACAAGTATTTGCTGATTGCCAGAAACTCTTCCTCTGTACTTAATTTCCATTGTTTCCCCTTTCGCCACCATTTATGAGAGGACCAGGTATAGCCATATTTCTTTCAGGAATTTGAGTGTATGAATAATGAAATTGCATAAGCTATTCCCATGCATTAAATACGAATTAGGGAAGGTCAAGTTTAAGTGAAAATTCAGGCGAGCCTTGGATCCTAATCACCATTGTCTGGAAGAGAAATAGCATTTACCAATACTAAGCTTGTGTGTACGATATCCGCTAGTGTAAAAACATCGTTGCGTTATATTTTGCAGTTGAAGCAGGAAAATTGACCATGTCCGACAATGACTAATGGTTCATGTAATTTCCCTCGCTATCATGGCACATTCTTTCTTTGTTGGGACTAGGTGGGAAGTGAAGGGGTTTGATGTAATTCCTTTGTTACAGAAATAATCCAATTATTAATACATAGTTCTGACTGGCGACCTAATCCAATTAAGTAATTGTCTGTCTATTGGGGGTAACTTTTAGCTTCAATTGACAGTTTGCATGTGTCTTTGGCGAAACAGGGCTAATAAAATACATTAATCAATTAAAAAAAACTCATCAGCCAAAGCTCACACATAACACTGGCGAACCTAGCCAGGATTTATAATTAATTTAGACAGAAAAGAATTGGGAATCAAATTAATTACACATCAATTTCAGAGAAAAGTCAGATCATATTTAATTTCATACTATTCTTCCAAACAAGGAGACAGGACAAGGCTTAATAGCAATAAGAATACCATTTTTATAATTAAAAAATTAGCGTAGTTAGGGAGGTGGGCATTGAGAGCAGCTAACATACAGTTTGCAATTTACACAGTCTTAAAGAAAAACTGTGCCAAGTTTGGACGTGGCTAGCCACATATTTCCCAAGGTCGTTAGCCGAGTTATCGAGTCATAAAGGCATCATGCCCATATAAAAATGGGAAAAAGCACGTTAAAACAAAGAATTTAATATTTTGCTATTTTCCTCGGCCAAGGATTAATGCATGATATTGATTTTTGAACGAGTTAACTATTGCACGACAAAGAGTGGAGAAAGTGTGCCTAATGTTTCTCTCGTAGGTAGGGCGGACAAAATTTGTGAAGTTCGTTGAATTTCAAAAAGCAGTAACCGCGTTGTCACTATGAAGGTGCAGCCGAGCGAGTGTAACGGAGTTAATAAGATGTCATATGGCGGGAAGTATATCAAAATTCCATGTCATTAATGCAGGAAGTAAATGGCAACAGTTAATTTCATAATTTGCATTTTTAAGTAACGTAAATTCAGGCCTGTCAGGACATCACGAATCCATTTCCTTTTTGTGTCGCTAACGGCCACTCAGTAAGCATGTTGGAAGCAAACAGCAATTAATTCTGTGAGAGAAAAAAAAAAGAGGAAAAAAAGCGTAGCTCATAGAAATTTTGTTTTCCATCTCCATAATGTAAAATCCTTTGCATTGTTGGTGTATTTAGTTAAAACCTTTACTCCTAGTTATTAGCTTCATTCGTTTAGTGAGAGGAATTCGAGTGCTTTGTGTGCGTTTCATTGTAAACTAACCGACGCGCCTCGGGAGATCATGTATTCCTCTGCCGGCCTGAGTCCAGCAGTTGTTTTGAATTTCGCTGCGTTATAACGGGATTTGTCCGACATTTTGGGGACTGGGTTGACCGCTCCCCTGTCCTCCATCTTAAAACCCTGTTGTTGTTGTTTGTGTGAATGGTTTGTGGTGGCGCCACAGTCACCTTAGCTCTGCCTCAATTGCCACTTCAGGAACTACTTTGTTGTGAGTAGTAATCCCCCTCGCAAAATCTTAGCCAGACAGACTTCAAGAGATAGGAATCAGGTTAGGATTCCATACAATAGATAAAAGCAAGAAATAAATTAGAGAATTATAGGACTTATCTAGGAAATATATAACAAAAAGTTCCTATTCAAATATCCCAACATAAGAAATTATACGAAAGAAAAGAAACTTATCATATTTTATCATAATTCTCAGTGTAAGACGTATGACTTGGGCCACAGGGAAAGTTAAGATTGCTAATACAATCCCTAAAATAGCCCAAGAAGACGTATCTCCAAATAAGAACCCTGCCAGTGTGCAGTTATAATAATTTTACTTATTTTCTCAGGCAGCACAAACTCTCTCTCTCTCTCTCTCTCCCTCTCATATATTTAAGTAAGCATTCAACCTTAAATCCGAAGTACGTGCACCCTCTTCATAGAAAGAATGGCTAGACACAGGAATAATTAATTAAACTAAACCAAATAAAAAGAAACACCGCTGTCCCAGAGATAGTTGAGGACAAGTTAAGCTAACAAAAAAATCACAGTTATAGAAAACTGTCGGTCACGAGTGAGGACTTTTATCCACACCTAAGCAAAAAAAAAAAAAAAAAGTAGCAGCTGGTACTAGAAACTAGTCACTCATGAGGGCCTCAAAAGCAACCACATTTTATTTTCCTTTCCCATAGTGCCACTAATCTGAGGCACTGTCCCAACCTGAATAGCTTACATCTCCCTCTCTCTTTTACCCTCCCTTTCTCTCCCACTCATGTGTTACACTCTGCTGGGGTAGAGTGCATTTTCCTCGACTGCAGACTAGTTGGGCTCAAGTCAAGAGTTCCTAGGAATGCAGTGGCACCATAGTGCCACCAAACAAAGAAAAAAACAGGAAAAAGGAACACAGAAGAAAAGTCCTTTGTACCCAAGTTCCACCAGTACATAAAGATACTGAGTGCCACCAGTGTGACCTTTACACGGCACACTCAACCACAGTGCTACCTTATTGAAAAGGTGCCACATCACTGAAGAGTCACCCTAAATCTGAGGGATGCTTCCTCGCTGCCCAAGTACATCCAGTTGACCTGGATAGATGCCCTTCCCCACCCGAACCATGGCAACAGAGAATCACAGAGCCTCCATGGAGCTGGGGACAGCAGCAGGTCTCACGGGATTGGACCTCTCCAAGTGGGTTAAGGAACAGCTGGATGACTTGGCCAAGCAAGAGAAGGAAGAAAGACTGGAATGGTGGAATTATGAAGCCCAACGGAGGAAGTATGAGGAATAACAGAGGAGGTATGAGGCCGAACAGAGGCAGCTGGAAGACGAAAGAGAAGAAAGGAGAAGACAGCATGAATTAGCCTGCAGGGAGAGTGAGCTAGCTCTCAAAGAAAAGGTGATCGAGCTGGAAAGAACAAGAAGAGAAAATGCCGAAGCTATGGCTATACACCAAGCCTCCAACCCCACACCTGCTGCACCAAATGCTCCAATCTCGAGCATTAATTCCCTCGTCCCCAGGTGGACTGAGGACAAGCCAGAAGCATGGTTTGAGGAAATAGGGACACTCTTTGATAACTATAGCACCACCGAGACAGAGAGGGCCTTAGTGCTAGCCAAGCACATAGAGGGAAAAGCTAAGGCAGCCCTTCGCTCACTGGAGAAGGTTCAGAGGGGCAACATGGTTGAAGTGGGTAGAGTCATCATAAAGGCCTACAAAATAACCCCGGAGAAATAGAGACAGCGGTTCCGAGGTTTCGCCAAGGAAGTCGCCTGGTCCTGGACTGAATGGGCCTGTCACAAGACCCAGTCTGGTACTGGCTGGTTCGACTCCTTGTCTTGCACTACGTTTGAGGACCTCTTCAATCGGAACATGCTGGAGGATCTCTACCAATGTGTGCCTGGGCCCTTGCTGTATATCTAAATGATAAGCAACCCACCACCCTTATGGAAGCCTGCCGTATGGCCGATTCATGAGAAACCTTCAACCAGTCTCACAGCACATCTCAACGGCGCATAGTTCCACGGATACCTCTCAGGCTCGACTCGCCTGAAGAGTGGACTGTCTAGTAAGCCTCATTGCACCCACTGTAAGAGGGTGGGGCATACTGAAGCTGAGTGCCGATACAAGCTCGGCACTGACAAGCAGCCTTCTATTAACAGCCAGAACTCCTCTCCTCTGCATCCACGCAACCCTCTCCACCAACAGTCCCCGCAGGCCACCGAGCCCCTACAAGGGGCCAGTGCCGACCCGTGGTGCTGCCAGCCACTACGGCGCTGGACATCCGGCCTGTCTACATCATGTCCCTACCACCAAGTTCGTCAACCTCATTAGCATCCCATTCTCCGCGGCCAGGCCGCAGAAGATAATGTACCCCAAGAGACTGGAGACTCAGTTCATCTTGGTGGCCCCCCTTAAGGGCTCTAGCCTGCCCGTGGCCCTTCCAGTCACAGTAGACACCGCAGCAGATATTAGCTAAATTTCCAAGGCCCAAGTGCCAGCCAGTGCCATGGTTGATGAGAAAACCTGGTGGGAGATGAAGTGGATAGCGGGCCACACCATTACCGTTCCCACAGTCAAGCCCCAAGTCACGACACCTTGGGGCACGCTACCTCACTGCCTTGGCTTGGTGGGTGGAATTTGGCCGGAGTGGATTTCCTGTTGGGTCGGGACCTCCTCTGGGAGGTCCTTCCCCAGTGCCACTTCGCAGCCACACTATCTCCTCCACGGATGCCCAGACTGTAGGAGAACCCCACGGAGAAAACCCACTGTCTGCCCACTGAAGTGGTCAGCGAAAGGGGGCGCACACCAAAAAGTTCTCGGCCTACTCCTCTCCATTCATGAAGGGGCGGCCAACAAAGAAGTCCTCCTCTTCCTGAAGAGATGTTCAGGATGAGCAGTACAGCTGTAGGACGTGTAAGCGGACAGGCCACTCCACTAATTGGGAGGGCTGTCCTAGTAAGTAATGCCCAGTGGATGCCCCTGAGCAAGACTCTCTGAGAGGCTCTGATCTCCAGCTGGAGCAGGAATTTCTGCCGCAGCCAAATTCAAACCGTCCATGAGGTATTGCACCTCCCGACCCCTTGTCAGGCATGTCTGACCCCCAACCGCTGCCAGAGCCACTTGCGAGCACTGAGCAGTGCCACACTCCGTCCGGCTCGGATGTTGAGCCTGGTCCAAATCATGAGGCGGATCCTCCTCCGGAGATCCAAGATCCCCACGGCACTAATCATGGCAACCAGAGAGCCTCCGACACCCGACACTTCTTCACCCAATCCGTCCCCAGAGGATGAACCCCTGGTGGATCAGCCTGTCACACCTTCCCTGGGAGACCAGGAACTGGCCTCCTTGGGATGCAGAGGTCGAGATCGCTCTCGCTCCGGTTGTCGCAGCAGCTGGAGTAGGGAGCCCTCTGGTAGCATCTGAAACTACCCCTGATTTCGCACCTGCTAGCCCTTCTGGCCTTTCCCCAGGGTCGGTGCCCTCATTACTTCCCAGGTCTGACATAGTTAGGCCTAGGAGGAACCCGAAGAAGAAGAAGAAGGGGCAGAAGAGAGCCCAGTTGCAGAGCCATGAGCTCATCCTGGCACTAGTGACCTCTCGGCACAGTGCCTTACCATCTTAGATGTTCCTGGCCCCTTGCCCAGAGGAGGTAGCCAGCGTGATCTCTACCATACAGTAGCCTAGACCAGACTGAGTACATAGTAGCAGTAGCCTTGTTACTTATACCTTCCATCAAGCCGCAGTAACCATGTAAGTACACTATAACTAAAATCAGACCATCTAAATAAACTATTGTGAAGGGAGCCACTACGCTCATGACATGCATGGCCTAAGACCTCAGTGAGGCAAGCATTTATTATATGAGGCAAACCTCATGTATTAACCAGTAATTACTAATTGTAGTGCAGAAAACCTTGTAATTTAGCTAGCTCATTGTCCCTTACGTTGGTGCTACAGCCGTGTTAGGATAGGTTAGGATAGGAGATACTATAGAATGTACCATTTAGCTAGGTCTAAAACATCACGAATATAAGAGGTAGCACGTAATAACCGTAAGACCTTTAAGTACAGTTAGGATTCTGTAAGTAAGTGATTAAAGCTCATGTCCTTTCTAGAGTTAGGTAGGTCCGTAGCTAGCTAGACTGCACAGGACGAATCTGCTCTGGGGAGAAGAGTAAATTAATAGTGGCGAACAGCTTGCTTTAGTACAGACCTTCATGCACGAAAGGGAGTGAAGGCCTTCTTAAGGAGGGGAGCTTTTATAATTATTCTGCTGTTTGTCCTCTCTGCATCATTTTAGTAAGGGATATCATTCTAACAAAGACAGGAAAGTGTCTCTGTCGAAGCTAAGGGAATGCAGGCGAGGGAGGTAGGCTGCATTTTGCGAATAGATTTTATAACGAGTTTTCTCAATTCTTCTAATAATTTGCTTTTCTTGCACATCAATATTAGTCAATAATTCTTCAATGTTCATATTTCGATGGATGAAACAGCGTATTTCTTACAGCAGAAATTCTTTATTTTAAAGTAATACAGCAGGTTACTGAAACCTGGGATGTACATCCGTAGATTCTCCTGGTGCTGTAATACTTTAAAATAAGGAATTTCTACTGCAAGAAATACGCTGTTTCTTCCATCGAAATATGAACATTGGACAATTATTATTATTATTATTATTATTATTATTATTATTATTATTATTAAAAGGATGGCTGTATTGTGCGAATTGATCTTATATAGTGTCTTTTCTATCTTCCTTATGATTCGCTTTTCAGGCTCAGCGATGTTAGTCAGCAACTGGCCGATATTCAAGTTGGAAAAGGATAGTATGCCGAATATGAAGTCTTTTATTAAAATATCCAATCAGAAATCGTTCGTCTGAATCCAGACGAACGATTTCTGATTGGATATTTTAATAAAAAGACTTCCCATATTCCGCACACTATCCTTTTCCAACATGAATATCGGCCAGTTACTGACTAACATCGCTGAGCCTGAAAAGCGAATCATAGGAAGATAGAAAAGACACTATATAAGACCAATTCTGAACAATACAGCCATCCTTTTTAATAAGACCTATTTAAAAGAGGGTCTACTCCCTTCATATTATTATTATCATTATTATTCAGAAGATGAACCCTATTCATATGGAACAAGGCCACCAAAGGGGCCAGTGACTTGAAATTCACCAAAATATATTCATTGACGCGATTACAACGCGCAGTAATTGTTGTAAACATGAGTGAACTATTGGTTGGTTTAGGGAATACGAGATCCGGTGACTAAGTGCGGTAGTAAAAAATTAAGAAACTTTGGGGATTGGGCGTAGGAGGCCTTAGCCTAT
This sequence comes from Macrobrachium rosenbergii, assembly GCF_040412425.1. Classification (NCBI taxonomy): domain Eukaryota; kingdom Metazoa; phylum Arthropoda; class Malacostraca; order Decapoda; family Palaemonidae; genus Macrobrachium; species Macrobrachium rosenbergii. The sequence continues at coordinate 18,542,547 of NC_089767.1, read as the reverse complement.
AAAGACGTATTTTGGTGGCAACTCCATTTTCCCTGAGAGACGCAAACGGGTTATTTTTTTATAGAATAACATTCGTGTCAAGTTTAGAAAAGTAGAATTAGGATTGTGGGTTATTTAGGCGCACTGAAACCAAAGTGTTAGCGATCTCTTTTCTCTCTCTGACAGATTTGGAATTCATATCATATATCCACACACACAACCATATATGTAAGTGTGTGTGTGCATGTGTATGACTACATATAAGTAGATATATATGCATATGTATATATAAATATAGATATATATATATATATATATATATATATATATATATATATATATATATATATATATATATATATATATATATGAGTATGTCACACACACACACACACACACACACACACACACACACATATATATATATATATATATATATATATATATATATATATATATATATATATATATATATATATATATATATATATATAAACATATGTATATATATCAACTTATATGTAGTCATACACACACATACATATTAGATATATATACATATGTACGATACATATAATTATATATATATATATATATATATATATTTATATATATATATATATATATATATATATATATATATATATGTGTGTGTGTGTGTGTGTGTGTGTGTGTGTGTGTCTATGTGTGTATGACTACATATAAGTTATATATATATATATATATATATATATATATATATATATATATATATATATATATATATATATATATGTATATATATACATATATATGTATATTACATATAAATATATAATACATATACATACATATATATATATATATATATATATATATATATATATATATATATATATATATATGTGTGTGTGTGTGTGTGTGTGTGTGTGTGTGTGTGTGTGGATATATGTATATGAATTCCAAATCTGTCAGAGAGAGAGAAAGAGATCGCTAACACTTTGGTTTCAATGAGCCTAAATAACTCCACAATCCTAATTCTAATTTTCTAAACTTGACACGAATGTTATTATATAAAACAATAACCCGTTTTCGTCTCTCAAGGAAAATGGAGTTGCCACCAACATGTCTTTAGAGGCTAGGGTCCCCTACGCCCAATCTCCAAAGTTTCTAAATTTTTGACTACCGCACTTAGTCACCGGATCTCGTATTCCCTAAACCAACCAATAGTTCACTCTGTTAAAACAATTATTGTCGTCAATGAATGCAATTGATTTTGGTGCCTCTGCCAAGGGAAAGAGAATAAGAATTACTGGAAGTCAGAATCGAGAGTGGAGCCAGAGTCCAAAAGATTTATTTTTATTTACCTATAAATCGTTTTCTTACTGAGCCACGAGTATATAGACATGGCATGCCTAAAATCTTGTACGAAAAATACGAGACCTTGAAACTCTATGTAATTTACGTAAGGATATTTCGCTGTGTCTATTAATTTATCCTCAGTGACAATTCCATCGCCTCAGTTGCAAAGAACTGTTATGGCGATGGGCACAGTTGAAGATATCCGGATTTCCGGTCTGCATCGCCCGTTTGAAGTGGTATTTAGAATATCTCCTGAAATTCGTTTCGTTTGATATAAATGATTCAGCAGCTTCATGTCCACACTCCTCAGGCACGGGATCACCGGACCCTCCCACAAAATCCAAGCGCCTCCTGGAGACAACGCTGGATCCGGAAAAAGTCTCCATATTTATCAATTCGGACTTTTGAGCTTCAAATCAGTCTTCAGGATCCATTATAGGCTGCGGACTCGTGGCTCGACTCCAAACGGGCTTCCTCCTCTCTTGGGGATTCCTCCAGAGAATGAGGAAAGAAATCTAAAAACTATGGATAAGCTCATGGTCCTTGAATAGTAAAGCTCTCAGTATGTTTAAATTATGTGAACATTTATGTCCATTGTTTGGCCTGGTTGCGAGCTGTAAGCAAGCGGCTACGGTTATGGAGAAATTCGTTTCCACTGATACTGTGATAACACCAGTGCCTAATGTCGTCGATGTTGGATTCGTCTTACCGAAGGAACCTAATCTGGAACGAATGCCCGTCACGGATGTCGGATGGCCCGTGACGGATGGCGGATGGCCAACAGGAGTTACTGCTGCACTTGCCATTGGCGGCACTATGATGGCTTCTGTTGGATTATATGTTTATAATAAATGGATATCTCATCAAAAAGAAAAGCAACACCAACAAGGACAGGCTATTGGAGAAACCAGACTAGAACAGCTGTTCGAAGAGAGGAACGTAATAAAAAACACAAGACTAGAACAGCTGTTCAAAGAGAGGGACCGAATGGCACAGCAAGCTGAAGAGATGGACACGAAAATTAGAAATGAATATGAAGCGGAGATCCAGCAAAGGGATAATGTGATAAAAGAACTGGCCAACAAACTTGAGATTGCTCTCAGTCAAGGGGAGAAGGCGAAGAATTTGTTGGCAGAAGCAAATAGAAGAGATAAGACGCTGGGAGAGTACTTCAAAGCCATGGAAACGGAACTGCTGCTCAAACATAGTCAAACAGACGATCTCTTAAAAGAACAACAAAATTGGAAACGTGAAAAAAAAGAACTGGAAGATCAAATTGAGGCTCAAGGGAAGGAGATGGAGCATTTCTTGGCAGAAGCAGGTAGAAGAGATAAGCAGCTAGGAGCCTTGGAAGAGGACATTATGATAAAAAATCGTCAAATAGAAGATCTCTCATGCGAAAAACAAAATTGGAAATGTGAAAAAGAAGAACTGGAACATCAAATTGAGGTTGCTCTCCATCATGGAGAGGAGATGGAGAACTGCTATGAAACAGAAAAGGCCAGAGCAGATAAGATAGAATTATGCTTGATCTTAAGAGAGTATGAAACAAAGGTTAAAGATAGCCTTGCTGTGGAGGTCCAGAAAAGGGATGAGAAAATAGAAGAAATGGCCAACCAACTTGAGGCTGCTCTCCATCATGGAAAGGAGATGGAGAACTTAGTTGGAAAACAAAAGGCTAGAGCAAATCACATGGACAAATACTTGATCACCTTCCAAGAAAATGAAAAAAAACTTAGAGATCGATTTGCCTTGGAGGTCAAGAATAAGGATAAGAAGACACAAGAAATGTCCAACAAACTTGAGGCTGCTCTCCATCATGGAAAGGAGATGGAGAACTTAGTTGAAAAACAAAAGGCTACAGCAAATGAGATGAACAGATACTTGACCTCCTTACAAGAATATGAAAAAAAGCTTAGAGATCAATTTGCCATGGAGGTCAAGAATAGGGATGAAAAGATACAAGAAATGTCCAACAAACTTGAGGCTGCTCTCCATCATGGAAAGGAGATGGAGAACTTAGTTGAAAAACAAAAGGCTACAGCAAATGAGATGGACAGATACTTGACCTCCTTACAAGAATATGAAAAAAAGCTTAGAGATCAATTTGCCATGGAGGTCAAGAATAGGGATGAGAAGATACAAGAAATGTCCAACAAACTTAAGGATGCTCTCCATCACGGAAAGAAGATGGAGAACTTGCTGAAAACAGAAAAGACCAAAGCAGATGAGAAGGGCAGATACCTGAGCTCCTTACGAGAATATAAAACAAAGCTTTGAGATAGCATCGCCGTGGAGGTCAATGGATGAAAAGATAGAAGAAATGATGCTGAGGGAATCAACGAAGTTTAGGAGCAAGTCTTGGGACAACAGGCCCTCAAATGGATAACAAACTTCTCAGACATGATCAGCGACTGTGCTTTCCCCAATTCCGGCAGGCGTAAGAACTCTCCCAGTGAGAGTCAACGGCTGGCGGGTTTCCCCCAACTCGTCAGGCGGAGGAACTCTCACTGGCTAAAGTCAACAGCTGTCCTTTCCCCAACCCAAGCAGGTGGAAGAACTCTCCCTGTGGGAATCAACGGCTGGCGAGTTTCCCCCAACTCGTCAGGCGGAGGAACTCTCACTGGCTAGAGAAAACAGCTGTGCTTTTCCCACCCCCAGCAGGCGGAAGAACTCTCCCAGTGGGAGTCAACGGCTGGCAAGTTTCCCCCAACTTGTCAGGCGGAGGAACTCTCACTGGCTAGAGTCAACGGCTGCTCGGAGGTAGGAGGACCAGCTCTCAGGGTGAGAGGCAACAGTTATTCGGAGGTAAGAGGATCAGCTCCCAAGGTGAGAGCCAACAGTCATATGGAGGCAGGAGGACCAGCTCTCATGGTGAGAGCCAACAGTTATTCAGAGGCAGGACGACCAGCTCTCAAGGTGAGAGCCAACAGTTGTTTGGAGGTAGGAAGACCAGCTCTCAGGGTGAGAGCCAACATTTGTTTGGAGGTAGGAGGACCAGCTCTCAGGATGAGAGCCAAGAGCCAGGAATCTTCCCAACCACCTGGCCAGGCGGAGGACCTCTTACCCAGCGAGAGCCAACGGTTGTTCAGCGGACAGACGAACTCTCCCAGTGAGAGTCAACGGCTGGCGAGATTCCCCCATCTCGGCAGGCGGAAGAACTTTCCCAGAGAGAGTCGATGGCTGTCTGGTGGGCAGGCGGATGAGCTCTCAGGGTGAGAGCCAACAGTTATTCGGAGGTAGGAGGACCAGCTCTCTGGGTGAGAGCCAACAATTATTCGGAGGCAGGAGGACCAGCTCTCAGAGTGAGAGCCAACATTCATTTGGAGGCAGGAGGACCAGCTCTCAAGATGAGAACCAACCGTTATTCGGAGGCAGGAGGACCAGCTCTCAGGGTAAGAGCCATGAGTTATTTGGAGGCAGGAGGACCAGCTCTCAAGGTGAGAGCCAATAAATGTTTGGAGGTAGGAGGACCAGCTCTCAGGATGAGAGCCATCGGCCGGGGATCTTCCCAACCACCTGGCCTGTTGGAGGACCTCTTACCCAGTGAGAGCCAATGGTTGTTCAGTGGACAGATGAACTCTCTCAGCGAGAGTCAACGGCTGGCGAGATTCCCCCATCTCGGCAGGTGGATGAGCTCTCAAGGTGAGAGGGACACCAGAAGTCCACAAGAGGGACACCAGAAGGCCTCCAGAGGAACACCAGAAGGGCTCCAGTGGGACACCGGAAGGCTCCAGAGGGACACCGGAAGACCTCCAGAAGGACACCAGAAGGCCTCCAGAAGGACACCAGAAGGCCTCCAGAGGGACACCAGAGGGCCACCAGGAGATAATTCTGTTGGAATGATCTAGAGCACCGGCTGTGCAGAAAGAAGGAATTTGGTTCCTTCAAGTATGCTATGTCCCTTGATGAAGACTCTTCTAATAGAAGATCTCTGTCAAAGCGGGCAAATAGTCGGATGTTTAGATCTATTCTTACAGATGTATTCCTAGTGGTAATTCTGTTGGAATAATCTAGAACACTGGCTGTGCAGAAAGAAGGAAGTCAGTTCCTTCAAGTATGCTATGTCCCTTGATGAAGATTCTTCTAATAGAAGATCTCTGTCAAAGCGGGCAAATAGTCAGATATCTAGATCTATTCTTGCAGATGTATTCCTTCTGGTAATTCTGTTGGAATAATCTAGAACACTGGCTGTGCAGAAAGAAGGAACTCAGTTCCTTCAAGTATGCTATGTCCCTTGATGACGATTCTTCTAATAGAAGATCTCTGTCAAAGCGGGCAAATAGTCAGATATCTAGATCTATTCTTGCAGATGCATTCCTTCTGGTAATTCTGTTGGAATAATCTAGAACACTGGCTGTGCAGAAAGAAGGAACTCAGTTCCTTCAAGTATGCTATGTCCCTTGATGAAGATTCTTCTAATAGAAGATCTCTGTCAGAGCGGGCAAATAGTCAGATATCTAGATCTATTCTTGCAGATGTATTCCTTCTGGTAATTCTGTTGGAATAATCTAGAACACTGGCTGTGCAGAAAGAAGGAACTCAGTTCCTTCAAGTATGCTATGTCCCTTGATGAAGATTCTTCTAATAGAAGATCTCTGTCAAAGCGGGCAAATAGTCAGATATCTAGATCTATTCTTGCAGATGTATTCCTTCTGGTAATTCTGTTGGAATAATCTAGAACACTGGTTGTGCAGAAAGAAGGAACTCAGTTCCTTCAAGTATGCTATGTCCCTTGATGAAGATTCTTCTAATAGAAGATCTCTGTCAGAGCGGGCAAATAGTCAGATATCTAGATCTATTCTTGCAGATGTATTCCTTCTGGTAATTCTGTTGGAATAATCTAGAACACTGGCTGTGCAGAAAGAAGGAAGTCAGTTCCTTCAAGTATGCTATGTCCCTTGATGAAGACTCTTCTAATAGAAGATCTCTGTCAAAGCGGGCAAATAGTCAGATATCTAGATCTATTCTTGCAGATGTATTCCTTCTGGTAATTCTGTTGGAATAATCTAGAACACTGGCTGTGCAGAAAGAAGGAAGTCAATTCCTTCAAGTATGCTATGTCCCTTGATGAAGACTCTTTTAATAGAAGATCTCTGTCAAAGCGGGCAAATAGTCGGATATCTAGATCTATTCCTGCAGATGTCTTCCTTCTGGTAATTCTGTTGGAATACTCTAGAACACCAGCTGTGCAGAAAGAAGGAACCCAGTTCCTTCAAGTATGCTATGTCCCTTGATGAAGACTCTTCTAATAGAAGATCTCTGTCAAAGCGGGCAAATAGTCGGATATCTAGATCTATTCTTGCAGATGTCTTCCTTCTGGCAATTCTGTTGGAATACTCTAGAACACTGGCTGTGCAGAAAGAAGGAACTCAGTTCCTTCAAGTATGCTATGTCCCTTGATGAAGACTCTTCTAATAGAAGAGCTCTGTCAAAGCGGGCAAATAGTCGGATATCTAGATCTATTCTTGCAGATGTCTTCCTTCTGGCAATTCTGTTGGAATAATCTAGAACACTGGCTGTGCAGAAAGAAGGAACTCAGTTCCTTCAAGTATGCTATGTCCCTTGATGAAGACTCTTCTAATAGAAGATCTCTGTCAAAGCGGGCAAATAGTCGGATATCTAGATCTATTCTTGCAGATGTCTTCCTTCTGGTAATTCTCTTGGAATAATCTAGAACACTGGCTGTGCAGAAAGAAGGAACTCAGTTCCTTCAAGTATGCTATGTCCCTTGATGAAGACTCTTCTAATAGAAGATCTCTGTCAAAGTCGGCAAATAGTCGGATATCTAGATCTATTCTTGCAGATGTCTTCTTTCTGGTAATTCTGTTGGAATAATCTAGAACACTGGCTGTGCAGAAAGAAGGAAGTCAGTTCCTTCAAGTATGCTATGTCCCTTGATGAAGACTCTTCTAATAGAAGATCTCTGTCAAAGCGGGCAAAAAGTCAGATATCTAGATCTATTCTTGCAGATGTCTTCCTTCTGGTAATTCTCTTGGAATAATCTAGAACACTGGCTGTGCAGAAAGAAGGAGCTCAGTTCCTTCAAGTATGCTATATCCCTTGATGAAGACTCTTCTAATAGAAGATCTCTGTCAAAGCAGGCAAATAGTCGGATATCTATATCTATTGTTGGAAATGTCTTCCTTCTGGTAATTCTCTTGGAATAATCTAGAACACTGGCTGTGCAGAAAGAAGGAACTCAGTTCCTTCAAGTATGCTATGTCCCTTGATGAAGACTCTTCTAATAGAAGATCTCTGTCAAAGTCGGCAAATAGTCGGATATCTAGATCTATTCTTGCAGATGTCTTCTTTCTGGTAATTCTGTTGGAATAATCTAGAACACTGGCTGTGCAGAAAGAAGGAAGTCAATTCCTTCAAGTATGCTATGTCCCTTGATGAAGACTCTTCTAATAAAAGATCTCTGTCAAAGCGGGCAAATAGTTGGATATCTAGATCTATTCTTGCAGATGTCTTCTTTCTGGTAGTTCTGTTGGAATAATCTAGAACACTGGCTGTGCAGAAAGAAGGAACCCAGTTCCTTCGAGTATGCTATGTCCTTTGATGAAGACTCTTCTAACACATCTCTGTCAAAGTGGGCAAATAGTCAGATATCCAGATCTATTCTTGCAGATGTCTTCTTTCTGGTAATTCTCTTGGAATAATCTAGAACACTGGCTGTGCAGAGAGAAGGAACTCAATTTCTTCAAGTATGCTATGTCCCTTGATGGACACTCTTCTAATAGAAGATCTCTATCAAAGAGGGCAAATAGTCAGATATCTAGATCTATTCTTGTAGATGTCTTCTTTCTGGTAATTCTGTTGGAATAATCTAGAACACTGGCTGTGCAGAAAGAAGGAACCCAGTTCCTTCGAGTATGCTATGTCCCTTGATGAAGACTCTTCTAATAGATCTCTGTCAAAGTGAGCAAATAGTCAGATATCCAGATCTATTCTTGCAGATGCCTTATTTCTGGTAATTCTCTTGGAATAATCTAGAACACCGGTTGTGCAGAACGAAGGAGGTCAGTTCCTTCAAGTATGCTATGTCCCTTGATGGAGACTCTTCAAAGAGGGCAAATAGTCGGATATCTAGATCTATTCTTGCAGATGTCTTCTTTCTGGTAATTCTCTTGGAATAATCTAGAACACTGGCTGTGCAGAAAGAAGGAGTTCAGTTCCTTCAAGTATGCTATGTCCCTTGATGAAGACTCTTCTAATAGAAGATCTCTGTCAAAGCGGGCAAATAGTCAGATATCTAGATCTATTGTTGCAGATGTATTCCTTCTGGTAATTCTGTTGGAATAATCTAGAACACTGGCTGTGCAGAAAGAAGGAACTCAGTTCCTTCAAGTATGCTATGTCCTTGATGAAGACTCTTCTAATAGAAGATCTCTGTTAAAGCGGGCAAATAGTCAGATATATAGATCTATTCTTGCAGATGTCTTCTTTCTGGCAATTCTGTTGGAATAATCTAGAACACTGGTTGTGCAGAAAGAAGGAACTCAGTTCCTTCAAGTATGCTATGTCCCTTGATGAAGACTCTTCTAATAGAAGATCTCTGTCAAAGCGGGCAAATAGTCGGATATCTAGATCTATTCTTGCAGATGTCTTCCTTCTGGTAATTCTCTTGGAATAATCTAGAATACCAGGTGTGCAGAAAGAAGGAGCTCAGTTCCTTCAAGTATGCTATGTCCCTTGATGAAGACTCTTCTAATAGAAGATCTCTGTCAAAACGGGCAAATGGTTGGATATCTAGATCTATTCTTGCAGATGTCTTCCTTCTGGTAATTCTCTTGGAAAAATCTAGAACACTGGCTGTGCAGAAAGAAGGAACACAGTTCATTCAAGTATGCTATGTCCCTTGATGAAGACTCTTCTAATAGAAGATCTCTGTCAAAGCGGCAAATGGTTGGATATCTAGATCTATTGTTGCAGATGTCTTCCTTCTGGTAATTCTCTTGGAATAATCTAGAATACCAGGTGTGCAGAAAGAAGAAGCTCAGTTCCTTCAAGTATGCTATGTCCCTTGATGAAGACTCTTCTAATAGAAGATCTCTGTCAAAACGGGCAAATGGTTGGATATCTAGATCTATTCTTGCAGATGTCTTCCTTCTGGTAATTCTCTTGGAAAAATCTAGAACACTGGCTGTGCAGAAAGAAGGAACACAGTTCATTCAAGTATGCTATGTCCCTTGATGAAGACTCTTCTAATAGAAGATCTCTGTCAAAGCGGGCAAATGGTTGGATATCTAGATCTATTGTTGCAGATGTCTTCCTTCTGGTAATTCTCTTGGAATAATCTAGAATACCAGGTGTGCAGAAAGAAGGAGCTCAGTTCCTTCAAGTATGCTATGTCCCTTGATGAAGACTCTTCTAATAGAAGATCTCTGTCAAAACGGGCAAATGGTTGGATATCTAGATCTATTGTTGCAGATGTCTTCCTTCTGGTAATTCTCTTGGAATAATCTAGAACACTGGCTGTGCAGAAAGAAGGAACCCAGTTCCTTCGAGTATGCTATGTCCCTTGATGAAGACTCTTCCAATAGAAGATCTCTGTCAAAGTCGGCAAATAGTCGGATATCTAAATCTATTCTTGCAGATGTCTTCTTTCTGGTAATTCTGTTGGAATAATCTAGAACACTGGCTGTGCAGAAAGAAGAAACTCAGTTCCTTCAAGTATGCTATGTCCCTTGATGAAGAATCTTCTAATAGACGATCTCTGTCAAAGCGGGCAAATAGTCGGATATCTAGATCTATTCTTGCAGATGTCTCCCTTCTGGTAATTCTCTTGTAATAATCTAGAATACCGGCTGTGCAGAAAGAAGGAGCTCAGTTCCTTCAAGTATGCTATGTCCCTTGATGAAGATTCTTCTAATAGAAGATCTCTGTCAAAGCGGGCAAATAGTTGGATATCTAGATCTATTATTGCAGATGTCTTCCTTCTGGTAATTCTCTTGGAATAATCTAGAACACTGGCTCTGCAGAAAGAAGGGACACAGGTCCTTCACGTATGCTATGTCCCTTGATGAAGACTCTTCTAATAGAAGATCTCTGTCAAAGTGGGCAAATAGTCAGATATCTAGATCTATTCTTGCAGATGTCTTCCTTCTGGTAGTTCTGTTGGTATAATCTAACACACTGGCTGTGCAGAAAGCCGGGACTCAATTCCTTCTAGTATGTTATGTCCCTTGATGAAGACTCTTCTAATAGAAGATCTTTGCCAATTGCGGGCAAATAGTCGGATATCTAGATCTATTCTTGCAGATGTCTTCCTTTTGGTAATTCTGTTGGAATAATCTAGAACATCGGCTGTGCAGAAAGAAGGAACTCAGTTCCTTCGAGTATGCTATGTACCTTGATGAAGACTCTTCTAATAGATCTCTGCCAAAGTGTGCAAATAGTCAGATATCTAGATCTATTCTTGCAGATGTCTTCCTTCTGGTAATTCTCTTGGAAAAATCTAGAACACTGGCTGTGCAGAAAGAAGGAACACAGTTCATTCAAGTATGCTATGTCCCTTGATGAAGACTCTTCTAATAGAAGATCTCTGTCAAAGCGGACAAATAGTCGGATATCTAGATATATTCTTGCATATGTCTTCCTTCTGGTAATTCTGTTGGAATAATTCTGGAACAGGACCTCCCACCCGGGTGAGTGTCTCAATGAGGGCCTCTGCCCCTTGGGGATGGCTCCCAGGGCTTCCCCGTGTTAGGCAGCCGCAGAGAAGGGCCACCCGAATTATGATAAGAGGAAAACGAATCATCCATTAGATAGATTGAACAAATAAATAATACAGTTATATTACTTATAAACACAAACGTTAGAATAAGTTTATAAACTGGACAGATCAGCCAAGGTTATGTTCCATACATGTGTACAACATCAATGAAAAATATATATATATATATATATATATATATATATATATATATATATATATATATATATATACATATACATATATATGAATCAATTGTTAGGAGAGGGTGGAAAGTAAGATGGAAGAAAAGAATATGAAAGAAGGTATGATGAAAGGAACGAAAGGGGTTGCAGCTAGGGGCCTAAGGAAGGCATGCTGCAAAGAACCTTAAGTAATGCTTACAGTGCACTGCATGAGGTGCACTGATGGCACTACCACCCTACAGGAAATATCAATTATGAGGAAGAAATTTTCCGCAACTATCCTCCCTGCAATCAGTGTTTCTTGCTCAATGCTCAGAATCAGCGAGGCTCTCACGTACGGATGAAGAAGCCTCTCAGTCATCTTGCACATGAACGGGTGTCGTGACAGTTTATCAATTACAGGTTGTCATTTCCTCGCAATGGAGCGTTTTCCTTCCAAATGTCTCCTGGTCATTACTTGTATGTGGCTTCATCGTTGCAAAATGATAAGGCAACTGCTGTTACGTCCGACCAGTTTCTTTGGTCACCTGTAAAAAGCAAGGCAGAAAATTGCCTCATCAATTACTGTGACTTTCTCATAATTTTTCTGACATGACTGGATCTCTTCAAAGCACTAAAGTCAAAATCACATGCATCTCTAAAGGAGAACTGCAAAGAGGTAGGCTGTGGAAACAGGAGAACAGGTGGAAAAATGGGATAAAGCTAAAATGGTGAGGCTGAACAATCAACTTCCAGTCACATTACCTTAGTCCGTGGACAAGATGTGAAGGCATTCAGAGCCGGGTTCCCGTAGCAGGGAGTCAGTGGAAGCTGCATCGAGTACTGTCCCCCACCATAGAGCCAGTGCATGAAGCAAAGGGCGCTGGCGATCTACAGAGGCATTAGCACACAGAGGGTAAACCAGTGAGGTAAGACCACCTTCAGAGCGACAGTATTAGAGGGAAGTCTAGGGGGGCTCGATCAGAAAATAGTAGTAATGTGTTCTTTCATGCCCAGTAGTTTTGATTAAAATACTCTCTCTCCAGTTTTATTTAAGGTCGAGTTTCATCCAATTTGCCGATGCACGATAATTTATAGTCATTAGCAGCTTGAACACTGTTTTCTCACCTCAGCTACAACTTGCCACTTAAATTTAGCCGTATATTTCCTTGCCAATCTTTTCTCCATAGTGAATAAGGGTACAATGTAAAAATATATCCATCCTATTCTACTTACCATGATTTGTAACATAATTATGGGAATTGTTTACTACCGTACGATGGTTGAAATACAAGCAAAACAGTTCTTGTTATCTGATTCGGTCATTAGCGAAACAACAGTTTCTCGTTTGGTTGTTTATGGCTGTACTGTATGCATTTACGCAAGAGTATAACGTTACTAACAAAACTTTTATCATTCTCTTTCACTTTTTTAACTAGAAGATGGGATAAAGAGTTGGATGAAAACAAGTTGGTCTATTGTAATTTGGTCTCTCTTGCTGCCTGATTGTACGTTGCTGCCTGTGCCTGCGCAAAATTTAAAAATATTCTCTAAATATTGTCGTATCAGTATTAATTGCTTACCCCATCGCAAAATCGAATTACCATAACTCGAGCACTATCTGTATATGGCAAATGGAGCCAACAGTGGTCAAGTTTTGACAGTTTCTTCTTAATTGGTTCATCTATTATCCTCGGCATGGATACGCTGCTAATCCTGCCAGGTACCTGGAAAGGTCGTTGAAGGATGGCCAATAATAGGTTTGAGGAAGAAGGGTACAATGCGGAGATCCTTAGCGAGGATGAGTGGGAGGAGCTGCAGGTAGGTCAGGTCAAGCTGGTGACACGTAATGGCATGACAGGTAAAAAAAGTACTTCCAATGTGTACATAAATGTACCATATACAAGAGGTCTTTAAAATTCCAGTAGTTGTACAATTATATCAGCCCGGTAGGGTGGACTTCTCTTGGCAAATCAGAAGACACAGAAGAAATATCTACTTGGCAAAGGACTCTGACCCAACTCCTGGAAGCGAAATGATTCCATATGAGACTAATAATAATATACTACCTCCTCCTAGCCACCATGAGCAAGCTAAGACCATGGCAACTGGACCAAGGGCCTCACTTCAGGATTGGACCCAAAGGTAATTTTGTTGACAAGACAGTCAATCTGTTAAGAAGCTTTGATTGCTTCACCCAGATTATTGCACTAATAAATCAGTAAAATAATATCCACAAACTGCTGCTTCAGCTCTGCCTCAAGAAGTTCAGCAGGAGCAGGGCCATCCAGGCATATAAAGTCCCCGTACGTAGAAGCTGCCGCTCCTTCGAACAAAGGAAACCACCAAACATCCACTCCCTAGGGTGCTCCATTCCCATGAGCCTAACAGGCCTCTGGCCAGGAAGAAAACACAGGACCAAGCAATACTCCCTACCCTGAAAACTGTTCTGACTTTAATCCGGCTACACCTTTGCTCTGATACCTGGTTGCAACTGAGAACAAAGGCAGGGAGAACAACAACTTCTTGCACCACTCCTCCTACTTCCTGCCCAAATGGGAAACCACACAAACAAAAGGTGGAAGAAGCCACTGGGGACCTCTCTCTAGAGTAGGACCACTCTACACAAAAATACCATGTAGTGTATGAACATTTTGAGCATGGCGATGTTGCAGGCCCCTGCCTCAAGCCTTCTGAAAGAGGTCAAGCTTGGAAACCTACCCTGCTCACAGCTCAGGTATGGTTGCAGGACAGATCACAAGCCAAACAAGCAGGTTGTGCATACTGATTACATGCATTCCCTAGGGCCCATGGCTGGAGGGGCTGTCCAAAACACCTGCCTTCTCATGATTATGAGACTGTGGCCGAGCAGAGCAAGCAAAACACACTACCTCATCCAGGTGTGAACCCAATCACCCTTGGTGGGATAAAGCAGGAGTGAAGCCTCGAGTCTAAATGAGCCCGTTCTATGGCATCAGTTCTGCTCAAAGTAACCTGGTCACCTGGTGACTGGGTACTCCCGCAGGTCCAATACCCTGTAGTGAGTGCACCTGGATTGGTTAGGTGAAGCCTTAGACTTTCCCTTCTTCTTATGCTACCACAGCGAGTAGGAGTTCAGGGTCAGGACAGAAATAGACAAGTCCAATGACGAGGAAGAAGAGGAATAGGATGAAGAAGGAGAGCACCTGTAGCACTTCCCTTTCCCCATGCCAAGCACAGTCACCAAAGACTTCACCAAATCAAGAACCTAAGGGTCAGCAACCACAAGTACCACCACTACAAGAAGATCCCCTTCCTTAGCAGTGCCCAAACAAATATGAACAGCTGAAGAATCATCCTTAGCCTTTCTGGGACAATCAGCTATGAACTCTTTCCTATCCTGTACCAGGTTGGTCAAGGGGGCATTGAACAAAAGGCTCCACAGGATATGACATAGCCAGATCTTCCTTAGGTACTTGAACAATGACACCTTCTTATGGGTACCTGAAGTATCAAAATCCAAACCAGAGTCTTCTGAGGGTGACACTACTGCTGTTGGGGCACCCCATCAGAGAAAGCTACATCCTCCAGTGAAAGATCATTGTCAGGTTTGGACTTGAGTTTCAGTTTGGTGTAGTACTTAGCGAGGCAAGGGGTAAGGAAGATGAGGAAAGAAGAACTAGAAGGGTTCAGCAGTGTCACAATGGTGGCCATGTTTCTTGCAACTTCGTATTTCTTGTTTTTTATCCATTGGCCTTAAACACAAGGATCACCATCAATATACAAACAAGTAAAAAATGCGCCGAAGTTTCTTCAGCGCAATCAAGTTTTCTGTACAGCCACTACAGTGTATAATCAGGGCACTGAAAATAGATGTATCTTTCGGTGGTCTCGGTATAATGCTGTATGAGCCGCGGCCCACGAAACTTTAACCACGGCCTGGCGGTGGCCTATCCTATATTGTTGCCAGAAGCACAATTAGGGCTAACTTTAACCTTAAATAAAATAAAAACTACTGAGGCTAGAGGGCTGCAATTTGGTATGTTTGATGATTGGAGGGTGGATGATCAACATTCCGATTTGCAGCCCTCTAGCCTCAGTAGGTTTTAAGATCTGAGGGCGGACAAAAAAGTGCAGAACAGAGTAAGGTGTGGATGGACAGACAAAACAGGGATAATAGTTTTCTTTTATAGAAAACTAAAAAGAACAAACACACCAAAACACAGTAGGGAATAAATGTTTACAGTGGACCCCCACTTTTACATGCTTCACTTTGTCGCGGACTTTTGTGGAACATATCTTTCAATTTTACTTGGGAACTTTCACCAATTCGCGAATTTTTTCATGGAGCAATATTCACTAATTACTGTATTTTCATGAATAAATACATTTTTTTGATAAAAAATGATCTGCAAATTTTCAAACATCAATATTAATGTAAACACAGCCAAATATCTATGAAATTTTTAATACAAATTAAATAAATCTGTCTTACAGAACGTTTGACCACTAATCTCTCTCTCTCTCTCTCTCTCTCTCTCTCTCTCTCTCTCTCTCTCTCTCTCTGAGATAAGAGAGGGATTGATTTTTTATGCATGTATGTTTATTTGTTTTGTACAGTATAGTTTTATAGATAAACATGTTACTTTGTCATTCATTTTTTCAGGCTCTTGTAGGACATTCATACAATACACTGCCTTTATCAGTAAGCTAAAACTAACAATTATTGTATTTAAACATACAGGGACAGTGCAAGAACATTTGATATATTAGATATTTACCACCATCAAAATATTTTCAATTTAAAATAATAGAATACAAAGCCTTTAAAGCCTCCATTCTCACTTACTTAAATGATGTAACAAAAGCTTCAGCAGTTAGTGACAGGTGTCAGCTATTGAATTGAACACTAAACTACTGACTTTTCTGACACTGTTATTTTTTGGATGTATTTCATCAGATCAGACCCCACAATTCGGTTTCAGCAGATGTTCTCTATGATTAAAATTCATTTGGGGAACATGTAGGAATTCTATTAGCTAGGCTTGATTCTTGATATAGTAATATAAAATGTAAACAAACGTAATTTTTCAATATACAGGCAGTCCCCGGTTTCGGCGGGGGTTCCGTCCCTGGCAGTGAGCTGTAAGTCAGAAACTGCCGTAACCTGAAGCATCATAATTATAATGGGCATATATAGCATTTACAGTGTCGTAAGTCCGGGTAACGGTGCTGTAAAGTGGCTAACAGCACCGTAAATCCACTTACGGCGACGTGAGGCGAGAGCCATAAGTCCAGAACGACGTAACCCAGGGACTGCCTGTACAAGACTTTTATCATTATATGTTGCATTCTTATTCACTGTTTCACTTTAGCATTTTTTCCAGTTTTTCAATGTCGTAAATGAAAATGGTAAAAATTAAAGAGCAAAATAAAATGGTTTTACTGTTTTCAAACTGCTGTTTTACACTCTGTACATCACCTTTTCTCTTGTTACTACTGTATATCTAAACTATGAAAACAATTACAAAAAACAAAAGCCAAAAAACTAGCCCATGGTACAGATTCTGTCAAACCCACCCAGCACACAGGTGTAAGCCACATTCATTCCAAACTTATTATTTACTGTTCCATACATCCCCATATTTTCTCACAAAATATGGTAACCTGTCACCTCCAGGAGACATTCAACGTTCCTGTAGTGTCGACCATATAATGCAACGTTTCTATGCCTCAGCCTCTGTCAGCCATTTTTGAGGGCACGTGTAAACAAACTTACTTTGGTTAGTCATTTTGTTTAACTTGTTTTCCCTGATATTTTTGCACCTATCCGTTATGTTTGTTTTTCCTGATATTTTTTCATCTACCTGTCATGTTCCTTTTTCTGTAGGCCAACCTGATTTTACTCATGCTTGCACTATCTTTTCTTTGTATTCTTTCTTTTTCACAAATGGAATTTTTTTCTAGACGTTTGTTGATCAAGTAAACAGATCCTTGTTTATTCATTATGAATAAGCACTTATTATCAATAACAAAATAATTTCTCATATAGGTTTCAGTTGTTTACTAGCAAAGACATACAGATACTTTGTATTAACTGCATCCAATCATTACAGATACCTAGACTGGCTATGGACTACTGATAAAGCAAAAATCCAAGAATTTCAAGAATATGATCTTCTGCCCTTTGAATGTAGAGAAGTCTGCACAAGGGATGTGATACGACTACTTAAAGATGACTTATTACCACGTAACATGAAGTGCTGCGACCCCTACAAGATTCTAGAGTTGATAGAAACTCTCAAAATATTATGGATAACAGATGGACTTGAGGAGGCAACAAGAGAAGCAACTGATCTTATTCACACATTACTCACGAAAAACAATTATTCTTTCCACAGCTTTTTACTAGCATCAAGACCAGAGTTTATTGATAGCATAACAAAATATCTTCAACAGCATGAATACAATGAAGTAACAATGCATGGGGTAAACCCAGAAGACATCTTTCAGTCAATGATGATGTCTTCGCAAACTTTCATCAATCCTGTAGATGTAAAAAGGTTTATGTCCTATTTTGGGGGCCTTGATATAAATTTACAAACTGAATTACAAAACCCCCTAAAAGTTGGTGGCAATGAAATTCTGGAGCAAGGCTAAGAGAGAGCCATTTAAAGGCATTAGTCTTCCTGAGTTATATAAAAGCCTGGAAGAATCGTAGATAGAATCACTCGCTAAAAAACTAACAAGAGAGATGGTCACTAAGGATGATGCAACTAGAAAGGTTAAAACTTGGTTTGATTATTTATGCCAAAATGCTTTTGAGCTTGCAGCAGCAAAATATGTTTTGATTATTAATAACACAACATTTGACAAGCTGAGAAGGAAGTATGATGAATTACAAATACTTTCTTCAGGCTGCCTCTCTGAATTTCTTACTAGCACTGTCGAAGGGAACTACCAATTCTTGCACTCAACACAGCAATACTATTTCGCTGCTCAATATGCAGCAGATGTTTGGAAGGCATGCAAGGGCAAAGCAAATACTACGAATCTATTTGATACATTTCAAAGAGGTACATCACAAAACAACATGCTGCATTTTTTATGAAATTTTACTTCATATGGTCCCTATCTTACAAGGTTCCCTTGATGCAGTTCAAGTAAGCAATTTAATCAAATTATTTCAATGTACAATTGATGAAGCAAATGCTACCCCAAGGTGGTTTGAGGTTATTCGCAAGGCTAACTATCACAAGTTTTCCCTTGTAACTATAAGCGATATAATTCCTGAACGATGGTTCATTAGTGACCAAAACAATACAGAAGCATGCTGTCTCATAAAATATAAACAACCAAAGCACATAGTAATTAAACTTCATAATGATCCAAAGAATTCTGGAGTAGAGGATCTTCTCCATGCATTAGCTAAAGCAGAATCAAGGATCTACGTTGAACTTTGTTTGGAGTATCATTTCCGGGTTATCAACAGTAAGGATGAATCAGATAGGCTGTTAAAGATCATAAATCAAGAATCTTCAAAGTGTTGCATTCTAGGGTTTTCTGGTCACTTAAGCTTAGAAGGGTGTAAAATACTTACTCTGAACTACAAAGTACTACAAAGTACTACAGTTAAAAGTAACCTCACCTCAATCGCTGTCTACAATATACTACCATATAACAAAATACGAACTACTTGCCAATTTACAATTTATGTTTACCTTCTTGAATTATGGCAAAGCAAATATCAATAGTAACACACCTACTTTTAAAAACACCGTTGTGGACTTACACTTATACAACTTGATTGACAATCAGGTACAAAAATCAGTAAAGCTCATACAAAACTTAGGAAAATCTTTCAACAGTATCACAGTATATAAACTCTTAAAACCTGGGGCCACAAAGTTTGTTCAATTACTGCAACATAAAGTCAGGTCAAAAGGCATACAGTATTTAAATTTAGGATAAGTTAAGCAATATTTTAAAGGTCTGTTGTTTTAAAATTCATTAGACGCCCTAAGGACTTCCATATTTTTATTATTTACTTATAAGCTTGACTGTTATCGTCACTTTGCATTCTGGGCGTTCAGGAGGAGGGCCACGTGGACTCTTCATTAAGTGTCCATGTGTCAAACGAGTATGGCCTATTCGAAGACGTCAGAATTACTTTGTGTGTCTCTCTCTGATATGATGAACTCCATTTTCCAACACAGTATTTTATCTGTTTTAATCTATTATTTTCAGGTTCTGCATTCCCTATACTTTGCCATTTATTTACAATGATTGTTTTAATATTTCTTATATAGTCACTAATAGGGATGTTTACATTTGCTCTTGTCATGTGGACTGCTTCTTTAGCTGCTTTTTCAGACTCTTCATTTCCTGTCATCCCATGGGCAGGGATCCAATATGATTAAACATTTTTTCCATCATTATACAACTTATGAAGTGAAAATGATATTTTCATAATAAAATTAAGTTTCATATATACTAACCAAATATAGTAATTACATAGCTATAGTTTCTAATTATCGCGGCAGCTTAAATTTTTAAATTCACGGTACCGCTTCCACTGTTTTCGTGTAGGTAACTAGCCCCGCCCACTTTCGGGGGAATAAGTATATTTTAGTTTAACCAGACCACTGAGCTGATTAACAGCTTTCCTAGAGAGGGCTGGCCCGAAGGATTAGACTTATTTTACGTGGCTAAGAACCAATTGGTTACCTAGCAACGGGACCTACAGCTTATTGTGGAATCCGAACCACATTATACCGAGCAATGAATTTCTATCAGCAGAAATAAATTCCTCTAACTCTTCATTGGCCAGCCGGAGACTCGAACTCGGGCCTAGCAGAGTGCTAGCCGACAACTCTACCGACTCGTCCAGCGAGGAACTAGAGAGCAGGCACAACACAGCTGAAGAGCTCAAATCGTTTGTGCCACATGTCCATGAGAGGAGAGGAGGGCGGGCACCGATTCTGTAATTACTTGGTAAGTTTATTGTAATTACTTGGTAAGTATATATGATAATAGGCAATTACCCAGTTTCTCTCCTCCTTATAATCCATGGAAATAAGGCAGCAATATCCCGGTTTATGTTTTAAAAAGTCTTTTGACAAAAAGCTCCAAATTACGGGAAAAAAATATGTCGTGTGGTATGTATGGTGTCTAACGTCATATTTATCGTCAGGTCGATTTTCTTTATCATGATTATTAAAAGAACGGGAAGATTTGGAGAGAATTTCCATCGTTTTGCCTCATAAAAATTCGTTTACGACCTACACATGTGATACGTAGAGGCTGGATAATTATTATGTCAAATTCAGAATTATTAATTTTAGCTCCAAATCCTAATTCATAATTTATTATAAAGGAACAATCCTCTGAACAGAGGATTTCCATATTAGAATATAAAATTAATTAATCATACCCTCTCAATGTCGTACTGTCTCAGGGGACCACTGGGTCATAGTCTGTTCTTTCCCATAAGAGAAATTTTCAGTTTTTCACTGAATTACGAACGAAAAGGAGCCACTGACGCCATCTATCGGTGACTGAGGGTCGTGGACGACTGAATTTTAGGACGGGGGGAGAAAGCTTCTTGATGATCTGTAAAATTGCCTTTTCCGCAGAACTTACCTTACTAATTTCATGGGAAAATTGAAAACTTTAAATAGAAGAATCTTTCATTTCATTGACGTGAGTGAAAGATATCCTACTTACAGAAATAATTTGTAGATTTATTCGAGTGCCATTTTCACCTCCCGCAGTTATGGACTCCCCTAACATCGGCTAACAATTTGTGCAATCATTACTGATTTTTTTAAATAACAGATAATAAATCCCTATCAAAATATAAAGATATGGAAGAATTCATTTCTTTCGGCTATAATGGATATGACCTCTTCAAATTAATTGCTGAAAAAACATATTTTTAAAGACTCTACATCGCTCATTCTGGTAATAGTTATGATGTCAGGGTTCGTGCAAGGAAAACAATAAGAACTACCAATATGTAGATTCTGTTATGGAAAAATTAAGAGCACAATATCTGAAAATAAAAGGGACAGCTTTTATTCATGTATTATAAGTATTTCACATTTGTTACGGGTCACGTCAACTAAAACGTTATACGGATAATTTGTGTTCATTTGCAATCATGATTTGGTATTCCGTCGGTTTAGCGGCCTGCAAACATAAACAAATTGGTTCTTTTAGGCTTTCTTTTGCAAATAACTGCGAAAATTATCACCTAGTCCTCAATCCAGTCGATCTGGAGATCGAAGTAAGAAATTTACTTTAATACTGATATGAAGCGAATTAAATGCTAAATATTGTGTTTAAAATATATATATAAATATATGCCTCAATGAACAACGATTTTCAACAAGCATCCAGTGCTGCCGACATAACAAAGAGATTTAACTTTTTATTTTATTTTTTTTTACTAGAAATCCAAGCAATTCATGTATTCAAAATTTTGAAATAACAATTCATAAAGCAATTACATAAGTTGTATCTGTTTTAGACCACAAGAACTAACACAGTTACTGCTTTTATTCGTCTTTTAAAGTCGTCAAGGCTTGCCATTCCGACGCCAGTGAATACTGAGCGTAAACATTTCTATTCGTTTGTAGCTCATTTGGACAAATCATAACTGGTGGTTATATCCAGGATATCTGGAGCTGCAAGTGATTGTAATCTGAGGAATAACCACATAAATTTAAAGTCAGCATCCAGAACATATTTGCATATTTCCATTTTTTCATAACTGCTAATGAAGAATTAGAGGAATTTGAATTTATTTCTGGTGATAGAAATTCATTTCCCGCTACAATGTGGTTCGGATTCCACAATAAGCTGTAGGTCCCGTTGCTAAGTAACCAACTGGTTCTTAGCCACGTAAAATAAGTCTAATCCTTCGGCCCAGCCCTAGGAGAGCTGTTAATCAGCTCAGTGGTCTGGTAAAACTAAGGTATACTTAACTTTTTGAAAAGAATAATAAAATGCAAAATAAACAACGAACAGTCCTGGAATGAAGTAAGAGGCATTTTCCTCTTAATACATGTGTGTCAATTATCGTAATCATACTGGAGACGCATAATAAATATATAAGTCAATACAAAAAATATAAAATATTCTATAGCTATTTTTTACATATCTATTGGGTTTAAATTCACTCAGTGGGTAATGACTAACACAAGGGCCTTAATATTCAGCATAAAAAGACTGCATAGTAAGTCATTATTTATTTGGCCCAGATGTGACGTTGATCGTGGAAAAAACTCCTCGGCAAACCGTCCAGAGTGGTACGACAATCTTAGTGCCGTTATCAATTCCCAAATGCACCGATGCCCAAGAGCACCTTTGCCCAAGTGCACTGATGCCCAAGGGCACAGTTGCCCAAGTTAACTAATGCCCAAGGGCAGCGTTGCCCAAATGCACTGATGTCCAAGGGCACCGTCGCCCAAATGCACTAATGCCCATGGTCACCGTCGCCCAAGTTAACCGATGCCCAAGTTACCTGATGCCCAAGGGCACTGTTGCCCAAGTGCACTGATGCCCAAGGGCACCGTTGCCCAAGTGCACTGATGCCAAAGGGCACTGCTGCCCAAGTTAACTGATGCCCAAGGCCACAGTTGCCCACGTTAACTAATGCCCAAGGGCACCATTGCCCAAATGCACTGATGCCCAAGGGCACCGTCGCCCAAGTGAACTATTGCCCAAGGGCACCGTCGCCCAAGTTAACTGATGCCCAAGGGCACCGTTGCCCAAGAGCCCAAGTTGCCCAAGACTCTAAGCCCTTTGTTGGCCGAGTTGGTTGAGCTTCAGACCGTCATTCGATGGGCCGGAGTTCGATTCCCGCCGCCGGCTGATGAAGAGTTAGAGGAATTTATTTCTGGTGATAGAAATTCATTTCTCGCTATAATGTGGTTCGGATTCCACAATAAGCTGTAGGTCCCGTTGCTAAGTAACCAATTGGTTCTTAGCCACGTAAAATAAGCCAGCCCTAGGGGAGCTGTTAATCAGCTCAGTGGTCTGGTAAAACTAAGCTATACTTACTTTTGCCCAAGACTCTATAACATAATAAGGAGCTGAGAGGTGGTCGAGCTTTATTACATATGAATCATTATACCAAAAGTTGTACATTTTTCCAATATACATACATATTTTACTTGTGGGAAATTGGACATACAGGCATATGATGTGCGACACAAGAATAGATCTCCCTCTCCCCACTTTCATTGTTCAAAGACTCGATTGATGACCTCCTAACGTATTACTTGTCATCAACATAGGAAAATTCGAAGTTTGTCGTCTTATCTAGTAGTGTCTGGTACATAAGCCGTTCAGCGATAAAAATTATTTGCAGCGAGGATACAGCGAATTTCAAGAATTATATTATCTCTTTACTTTTTCCGAATACTGGAATAACAAATAATTTCGGTACTGGAATAACAAAATGAATCAGACGTCAGGTATTAATATCCAAAATATATAACCGAAAAATATACCATGGAACAGATACGGTGGAATAATAATAAAAAGTTCTCATAACTATGATATAAAAAGATTTATTAAGGCCCTGATGCTTCACCCAGCGCATCTCTCCTCCCCTCCCCCTTCATCCCCACCCCCTGCCGCAAGTCTCCCCCCACCTCCTGCTCCAGGTACGGGAAGCACCCAAGCGTAAAATGCAACAGGCGTCGATGCCTTAATTATACGCAACAGGAAGTACCAAATTTGTGCAACAGTTGCTTGCCATGTGAACAACTTGCTGACTTCGGATTCGGTATAAAAAGGTATTGGAAGACTTATTTTCACCTTCTGTAGATCATTCGGTAAGGGAAACCCTTCATAAAATGCTCAACCCAACTTTCAACTTCCTATTTTTAGTTGTCTGTAAAAGCAAACTGTTGTGCTGGCTTTGTCTGTCTGTCCGCACTTTATTCTGGCCGCACTTTTTCTGTCCGCCCTCAGATCTTAAAAACTACTGAGGCTAGAGGGCTGCAAACTGCTATGTTGATCATCCACCTTCCAATTATCAAATATACCAAATTGCAGCCCTCTAACCTCGGTAGTTTTTATTTTATTCAAGGTTAAAGTTAGCCATAATCGTGCTTCTGGCAACTATATAGGATAGGCCACCACCGGGCCCTGGTTAAAGTTTCATGGGCCGCGGCTCATACGGCATTATACCGAGACCACCGAAAGACAGATCTATTTTTGGTGGCCTTGATTATACGCTGTAACGGTTGCGCAGAAAACTCGATTGCGCCGAAGAAACCTCGGCGCGTCTTTGACTTGTTTTATTAGGCTTTACTCATTCACTCATAACAATCTTCACACAAGTGGACAAGAGGTCCTTCACGTATTTTTTTCTTTAACGGGTTGACTTTGTTGTCACAAATGTTTCCCTTACGTAAGTTTAGAGCTATATTTGCACTTTCATCGTAAACTGGTAAACTATGATACCATTTTTATAATCACCTTTGAAATTCATTATAATTGTACTTATTACAGTTATAATGAATAATTATTCTTATTTTCAATGTTGTTATTATTGTAAACATCCTGTTGGTGCTGCAATAATTTGTTCTAGAGTAAGCATACATCATTTCTCAGATCAGCTAAGAATGGGTTTTGAAAATCATTGTTACATACAGAGTAACATTTAATAAGTAGTTTATAGGATAAGAGGAGATTATCTGTTTAGTAGAGAAACACAAATCTCTACTGACATTAGGGATCATCTTATGAGCGTAAACAAGACAGATAAATTATGTTAACAGAGCTAACGCAAAAACACATTTGAAGAATACATATAAATAAAGGCTATTTCAGATGTGACAATTATTTATACTAACTTTGAATCAGTTGTTTGTTTAATTTTTTTTAGATTAAACTTTCCTTTTTTTGATTACCAGTGTCCGATGATATTTTCTTTAAAGTGAGGAAAAACTACAAGAAAAGTATAGCGAATTTTCAGATAAAGCTCAACTCATCATGACAGGTTATAACCTACATCCAAATTTATTAAGAATATAAGGAATCTATCTCTATCTATCTATCTATATATATATATATATATATATATATATATATATATATATATTATATATATACATTGTATATAATACTAAGCCAAATATAGTAAAAGATCTTTAAAATCGAATCTACTATATCAGAAATAACTCATACTTAAGAGGATTTAAAATGATAAATGCACACACTACACATTTATATATATATATATATATATATATATATATATATGTGTGTGTGTGTATGTGTATATATGTGTGTGTGTGTGTGTATTTATATAGTATATATATATATATATATATATATATATATATATATATATATATATATATATATATACAGTATATATGTTTGTAATTGTATAATAGTCACAATGCCCTCTTAACTTCTCGAATTCTTCGAGCTTTTTGGATACGCTTGTCACTACAAAGCCTTTGATCCAAGTGCAAGAAATATAAAACAATTATGATTCCCGGTAGCAGGAAACGAACCAGCGTCCCCATACTCACAACGAGGTCAGGTTGCTGACCTAACCACGTGACCTCGTTGTGGTTATAGGATGCGGGTTGGTTTCCTGTTACCGAACATCATAATTGATTCATATTTCTTGCAATTGAGTTCAAAGGCTTTGTAGTGACAAGCGTACAATATGCAAAAAAGAGCGAAGAAAACGAGAAGTTAGAGGGCATTGTGGCATTGAGACTATATATATATATATATATATATATATCGTATAAAGTGATAGTATATCATATATATATATATATATATATATATATATATATATATATATATATATATATATATATATATATATATATGTGTGTGTGTGTGTGTGTGTATATATATGTGTGTGTGTGTATATATATACATATATATATATATATATATATATATATATATTTTCTCTATCTATCTATCTAAGAAATCACAAAAGTAAGACGTGATTTTGTTTATTAGCTGAAGTTACTGGGAAAGTTTAAAGAAAAACACAGTGTCAAGTGATTTCTGTAAATGAAATTACTTGGCACTCTGTCGTTTCTTTTAAACCTTCCTAGTCGGATTCAGTTAATAACACATATACATAAATACATACATACACACACACACACACACACACACACATATATATATATATATATATATATATATATATATGTATATATGTACATGTATGTGTGCATGTATATTTGTTAACAAATATTTATATATTTGTAAACATAAATATATATATATAAAAATATATATATATTTATGTACACACATATGTATATATAAATATATATATATATATATATATATATATATATATATATATATATATATATATATATATATATATATATATATATATATATATACACGAGTATATATATATATATATATATATATATATATATATGTATATGTGTGTGTGTGTGTGTGTGTGTGTGTGTGTGTGTGCTCTCACTGTCATTAATTCCGATAACTTTGTAAGTATGTTCATCCTTCTCGTGACCTGCAGTCCTGATACTCCGGATGCAAGTTCGAATCCTACTGCGGACGTCAGAATTTCCTCACATTCCTTCATCTGGATCTCAGGCTTTGTAATGACAAGCATATCCAAAAAGTTTAAATAATATACGAGAAGTTAAGAAGGCTAAAAAGTGATCAGTTGATTCTATATAAATGTAGGTACAGTTACTCGAAAATGTTTTGCAACATACTTCAAAACTTTTCGGACAACAGCTTATAATAGTGACATCTGGCGCTATCTGGCAACTCCGTCGTCAGAAAAATTACCTCCTGTTTCCCTTAAACCGGTTTTTTATTTCTCTTTATCATTATTATAATAAAATAATTCCTTTATTTCTCTCTTCATCATTATTATAATTCCTTTATTTAACCATTTATTCTCTCTCTCTTCTCTCTCTCTCTCTCTCTCTCTGTGCCACTAAGTATCCATTAGGTGTTAGCTGATTTTCTCCCTATACTTTTCCATTGGGTTATTTATCCATGAAGAAGAAAGGCTCTCAATTTACTCCCATAAGGATTGAATGATGACTAATTATAGTTTTTCATTTGACTCTTCTACCCTACCATCAAGAGCGAAAATTTTCAAAATGTTTCATTATTTTACGTAATACGGTTTTTTCACTCGCCATTCTTTTTTTTTATATTGTTAACCGTATGATTAATTACCAAAATCAAATAAGAAAAGCAAACTTCCATGTATATTTAAAACTAATAAATTATTGTTAGGTGAACGAAAACCTCTGGAATATGTTGCAAAACATTTTTGAACGACTGTGCAAGATTGTTTTTTAACAAGAGCCGATAAATTTCAATCTTACCAAGAGCTGTACATGAGAAAAAGCTTAGTGTTTATGAAATTGAAGACAGGAGCATTTAAAGATGTTATGTCTATTAGAAATGAGTCATGGGTATATGATACGACACTGAATTAAAAGATAAGTTTAAATCTTGATGAAAAATCTTTAGCATTAAAGTCCAGTTACAAAACTCTAACCTCCTTAATATCATAAATTTTATCATTTCCATAAACGCTCGTGCATAGATATTATTTTGTTGGTACATGCTAGGGTAAGAGGACTTTGACCTGAAGTCTGGACAATTTTCAACGAGAGATTAATTCCTCATTGAATTTAAATATTTTCACGAGAGTATCAAACGCCTACCTGTAAAACCATAAATCACCTTAATTAATTACCTGCCATGTGGCCAACCAATGTGATTTTTAATTATGAAAATGTAATTGCTGTGTACATCTGCTTCACAGCAGATAATTTCATATACCAACAATAATAGGTATTATGTTCACGGAGTTTTATGACTATATCATTGTTCTTAAAAACAAGCAATAAAACCTGTGATCGCAGCACATTTTATTGATGTCTTAGTCTGTCCTAAAAAGGCGATGAAAAGCAACATATAAAGAATCTGGTTGTTTATTTCCTCTTTAATCCAGTTACTCAATTGGAAATTATTTGTGGCTTCATTTGTAATTATCATTTGGAGAAAATAAGATATGCCATTTTATTCTTGTTTTCCTCTCTGTCTGACTTACAGAAACGAAAACTATTTCTTGCGTAATTCAACAGTAATTCCCTTTCAAGCTCTCCATACCCCAATATTCTCGTGTACATTTATCAATGCAAACCATGAATCCGAAAATGGAATGGAAAAACGCTTCTCCTCGCCAAAATTCGAACTCGGGTTAAGAGAAATGGCAGTTCAGCTTGACCACCCACGCTACAACGAATGATAAGAATTTATTTCAGCCCACTCGTACATATTACATCGGCCGAACTCTGATATATTTCACCAGAGCTGAACTGATTCATCCTCGCTTTGGTAACGATATTACAAATTGTATTTCACATTCTGGCTGAAATAAGTAACGTGGATGTGACAACGATTATTTTTCCAGTAATGCATTAATCTACTGCGAGCGCTCTCGTCCATAACTTGATTGCAGCAAAAAACTCGCATCACCAATACAAGAGAGATATCATTCCCTTCAAACAAGCATATCTCCGTGGGTGTATTAATCCATATTTCTAAACAGCCTAAATAAAACCAAATAGTGTATATGACGTTGGGGGATTTATCCTGAATTGGTTGTTTAAACTTTGCAATGAGCAAAATGTCTTTGAATATTATTACGTCATATTTGTCTCTCCTCTCATGTTAGAATTTTGATTGTACTTTTTCATTTACTTTGTAAAGAGGAAATGTGCATGTACTGGATATTTCCTAATATTTTATGTATATAGCAATAAAGAAGCCTCAAGAGTATTTTATGAAAACTCGATAGTTTTCTGAAGAGCCGACAATTTTTAAGCACTTTAATTAAACCAGGATTTAGTTAACATTCATGAGTAAGTGTTCTGTGTGAGACCTATTTTCCATATCTAACAACATTTCTCTTTGAACAAATACGATCGTAAAACAGGAATGAAATCAATTTATTTCCCAGTATTTTTTTTTTCTGCTTGATTATCCGGACAGAAGAGTAACTCCCACAATCGCTTGCGCTGAAATTCAAGCAAATAGAAAACCAGCAGAGGAAGTAACAGGTAAGAAAATTATAAAGCAGTAATAAGAACAGGTAAGAAAATGATAAAGTGGTAATAAGAACTGGTAAGAAAATGATAAAGCGGTAATAAGAACAGGTAAGAAAATGATAAAGTGGTAATAAGAACAGGTAAGAAAATGATAAAGCGGTAATAAGAACAGGTAAGAAAATGATAAAGCAGTAATAAGAACAGGCAAGAAAATGATAAAGCAGTAATAAGAACAGGTAAGAAAATGATAAAGCGGTAATAAGAACAGGTAAGAAAATGATAAAGTGGTAATAAGAACAGGTAAGAAAATGATAAAGCGGTAATAAGAACAGGTAAGAAAATGATAAAGTGGTAATAAGAACAGGTAAGAAAATGATAAAGCAGTAATAAGAACAGGTAAGAAAATGATAAAGCGGTAATAAGAACAGGTAAGAAAATGATAAAGCGGTAATAAGAACAGGTAAGAAAATGATAAAGCAGTAATAAGACCGGGTAAGAAAATGGTAAAGCGGTAATAAGAACAGGTAAGAAAATGATAAAGCAGTAATAAGAACAGGCAAGAAAATGATAAAGCAGTAATAAGAACAGGCAAGAAAATGATAAAGCAGTAATAAGAACAGGCAAGAAAATGATACAGCGGTAATAAGAACAGGCAAGAAAATGATAAAGCAGTAATAAGAACAGGCAAGAAAATGATAAAGCAGTAATAAGAACAGGTAAGAAAATGATAAAGCAGTAATAAGAACAGGCAAGAAAATGATAAAGCAGTAATAAGAACAGGTAAGAAAATGATAAAGCAGTAATAAGAACAGGCAAGAAAATTATAAAGCAGTAATAAGAACAGGCAAGAAAATGATAAAGCAGTAATAAGAACAGGCAAGAAAATGATAAAGCGGTAATAAGAACAGGCAAGAAAATGATAAAGCAGTAATAAGAACAGGCAAGAAAATGATAAAGCAGTAATAAGAACAGACAAGAAAATGATAAACCAGTAATAAGAGCAACGCAGTGCCTTCGCTGAAGGTGAAAATTTCACTGTGACATATATTCTACGTCTATAATATTTACTTTTGTTTTAACAGTACCTGTTTGTACTTTTGCTTCCGTACATACCAGAGAATCGCTCTACCAACATTTTTGAATCGCAGGACCATTTACCCACGACGCGAACCCGCTTTGAAAATCGTTTCTAAGAGTAACCTGACGGTAATTAGAACAGTCTGTGCGTAATTGGTGCTT
>NC_089767.1:18504508-18507008 GCF_040412425.1 Macrobrachium rosenbergii | reverse complement strand
CTCGTATATATATATATATATATATATATATATATATATATATATATATATATATATATATATATATATATATATATATATATATATATATATATATATATATATAGGTGTGTGTGTATGTACGTATGTCTGTGTATGTACGTTGATATATGCGGATATGTATTTATACATATACATAGTAGTTCAGGTCAGTTCTTCCTCTGCCTCCACACTGAACGGTTGGCACTTACTCATATTATTACTTGTTTTATATATACATATGTACTTGTTTTATATATACATATGTGTATATATATATATATACACACACATATATATACCTGTATATATATTATATGTATATAATGTATATATATATGTATATATATATATTATATATATTATGTATATATGTATATGCATATATATTCATATGTGTGTGTTTTTGTGTGCGTCTGTGTGTGTGTGTGTCCGACTGGTAAAAGAAACTCATCACTGAAGTCGGAGATAGGATTGGATATTAAACGACATTTGTAGCTTAATGTTTGCAAATATAAAAATGTAATGGTGATTTGATAAAAATACAGACACACACACATATATATTGTATAAATATATATGTATATATACACATGTGTGTGTTTGTGTGTGTATACTCGTAGTTATCACAACGCCACCTTAATATTTTTTTTTCTATTTTTCTTAATTGGTCCACGATATCTAATACTACCTAACGTTAAGGGCAAATATTTGAAAACAAACTTTACGTTTATGTACGAAATAAGAAATTCGAGATTCAAAAAGAGCGTGGAATAGCCTGTTTCCCGAAAAAAAAATAAACAGACCTGAAACCGCTTTCGATATGGAAGAAAAGAAAAAAAAAAAAAACAGAAAAGGAAATACACCGTCCGTATCATCTTCTTTCACAACTTTTGTATTTTTCCGGATGAAGCTGTCAATCGCATGAAATGGAAAACTTTCAGTGATATGTTTTGAGGCAAAATCCATCTCTCTCTCTCTCTCTCTCTCTCTCTCTCTCTCTCTCTCTTTCCGCACCGAGGCCAGACAATGCAATGCCTGACAGGCTGAATGCAGAATTTAAACATTAACGAAAAGCCCGACGCCGACGGCCACTTAAACTGATGTTACCAAGACCACTTTTGGCTGAAAGCAAAGAAATGCGGCCACTTTTTAAATTTATTTTTTTTCTGGGTGAAATGTAGGACTGACAGAAGATGGAATTCCCTTTTTCCTTAGATGTTAACACTGTGTACTGAGACCTATGAGTAAATAGAAGATTGTCGAGAGTATTTTAGGTAAATATTTATGTGTGTGTGTGTTTGTTTTTGTATGTATGTATCTGTATATATATATATATATATATATATATATATATATATATATATATATATATATATATATATAAATATATATATATATACACACACACACACACATATATATATATATATATATATATATATATATATATATATATATATATATATATATATATATATATATATATATACACACACACACACACACATATATATATATATATATATATATATATATATATATATACACACACATATATATATATACACACACACACACACACACACATATATATATATATATATATATATATATATAATATATATATATATATATTCATATATTCATGTGTGTGTTTGTGTATTCTATAACGTTCAAACAAAAATATCTCGTAATCCTGAATTCACTTTGCCGTGGGGGTAACACAAACTCAGAGAGAAGTATATATGTCAGAGAAGTATACTGAATATTTCATTTATGAAAATTCAGCATAAAGCCGAGCACTAAGACACTTTCAACCATTCAGTACTTTAGACAGTGAAAAGAGGGAACTGGAGTGATTAGACAGCAAGGACGAAGAATACAGCATTAAAGAAAGTAAAAGGCTAAAGAGTAAGTTTAGCTATGGGGACGAAGGGCGCTGCAAAAAATCTTTAGTGATGCCTACATTGCACCGCGTGAGGTGCACTGACGGTACCACCCCCCTACGGGGGAATTATATATAATTAATGCATCTGTCTTGGCCAGGACTCGAACGTATGCATTCTGTATTTGATACGCACATACACACTATCTCTCATCTCTGCCTCTAACCAAAAGGCATGGGTTCGAATCTTGGCCGCTGGAGGTGCTCTTATCATTAATGATCCCAAATGGGTACAAGTTATTGTCTAGCTAAACGAAGTCGATATATATATATATATATATATATATATATATATATATATATATATATATATATATATATATATATATATATATATATATACATGTATGTGTATGTATTTAAATGCATATACTATTCTATGTGTGTATGCATATGTATGTGTGTATATATATACACATACATGTATACATATATAAACATATATATACACACATACATACATATAAATTTATGTGTGTGTGCCTGTGTGTACACGCATGTAATTTAAGGTATGTACTCTATAGAGTACGTTCA
>NC_089767.1:18492008-18499508 GCF_040412425.1 Macrobrachium rosenbergii | reverse complement strand
TGTGTTCTTTTTTCTACTGATATCATAAATTTGATTAAATTTTATTAAATATGATAAATTCTATTAAATTTTATTAAGTATGATAAATTCGATTAAATTTTATTAAATATGAAAAATCTGATTAAATTTTAATTTCTTTGTTTTTGTACAAAAACACGTACAGACGGTAACTTTTTAATCATCAGTGTCGTCGCCTTGAAAGTACTCCCTTCTAGGACTGTAGCTCATGAATATTCTATAACGCAGGTGTTCTGATGGAGCGAGCTATTGTGAAAAACCTGTTGATATCTGTCACGGGTGACGTAAGTAATTGACATCAGTGGATAGTGTTTGCATTGGCCTGTGACGTATAATTTTCTCTGCTGCAAATTACGTATTGATGTGTATGCCAAATGTTAACCCAAATTATATGCTATTGAATTTATTTTATGTCGTTTCATATCAGTTTAATTTTGCCATCATGATTTATGCTTCTATAACCTCCAGTGAATATAATACAATCGCCTGGTGAGTAGCATGTGTAATATTTATATTACTGTGGTCATTTCTTAAGCGAATTGTATATATATATATATTTATATATATATATATAAATATATATATATATATATATATATATTATATATATATATATATATATACATATATACATTATACATATACAGGTATATATTTATATGTATATATACGGTGTGTATATATATATATATATATATATATATATATATATATATATATATATATATATATTATCTCTGTTCGTCAATTCTATCTCGATTCTAATTTTGTAACAGATACAAATCCAATAAAAGAGATAAAAGACAGAGATGATTTCTGATTGGTTTAAAATTATAAAGCAGAAAAGAACTTATGAAAGATATTGAACTGATAAAGGTTGCCACATGAAGTAACACTGTTTCGTCTTTTGCTGTAATTTTACAAGAGAGAGAGAGAGAGAGAGAGAGAGAGAGAGAGAGAGAGAAACTTTTTGCTTTTGTAATTTTATTTAAATACTGATGCATCTTTCCAATTTGCCATTCTTTCCTCTAATATATGTAAAGGTTATCTTAAAAATGTGAATTACTAATAACATCTGTTAAAATCCATTACAAAATCCACTCATAGAAAATAATAAAATAATAATCGTTGTATTCGCTGTATTCTTATAAAAAAAATTACGGACTGGAACTATAACAACCTGATCCTCCCAGTAAAATCACTATACATTACAATTGTATCTACTAATAAATGTATTCTTAGTATCATGTCCTTATTAAAGAGGTTAGCAAAGTATAGCTAAAAGAAACTCCTCATCTAATTATCTTTGGTTATTCAGCGGGTGGAATCACAAGGAAACACATTTAGACCAGCCGAAAAGTAACACTTTTCTTCCCCCAAAAGTTTCGTCGAACTTTCAAAAGGTTACCGCAGAGTTTTCTGAACTCCCAGAGAAGGCTAGATCGCAAGAACTACCAATATCAATGAGGGCAAAAAAATCTTCCCTTTATCTCTTGTTTTATAATTCTTTTAAAATATTAGATTGATGACGTAATCAGCCAATACATTACTCTTTAAGGAACGGGTACATAAATACTTTTGTGTGTATTTTCTTAATTAGTTGCATATAAGTGCATGAGTAGATCCAGATATTAAATTACTACGCTCCTGAATGTACTGTGAACAACGCAGTTGGGGAATTACCAGTAAGAAATATAAGCAGTTATAAACTCCTATGCTCATGAAGATTTAGTGAACAAGGCAGTAATAGCAGTGAATAGTAAGAAATAATCAAAGGTCATTGTGTCAAAAATTCCAAATCTCAGAAGATTTTGTGAACAATTTAGTAATAGGAATTAGCAAGTAAAAAATCATAATGCGAACAAAATAGTTAAAGGAATTAACAGCAGGAAATTTATAGCAATGAATTCCTATGCTCGTGAAGATTTTGTGAACATTGTAGTAATAGTAGTTAATAGTAAGAAATAACAAAGGTCTTTAAGTATCAAAAATTCCAATGCCCATCAAGATTTTATGAACAATTTATTAACAGGAATTAACAGTAAAAATTTTAAAAATCGTAATGTGAACAATGTAGTTATAGGAATTAACAGCAGGACATTTATAGCAATAAATTCCGATACTCATGAAGACTATGTGAACAATGTGTTAATAGGAATTAACAGTATGAAATATAAACAAGTCATAAATTCCTGTACTAATGAAGACAATGTGAACAACATAGTAATGTGAATTAACAGTAAAAATAAAAGAAAATCATAATGTGAACAACGTAGTTATAAGATTTAATAGCAGGAAATTTAAAGCAAAAAATTCCTATGCTCACGAAGATTGTCTGAACTATGCAGTAATAGGAATAACAGTAAGAAATATAAAAAAGTCATAAATTCCTATACTTATGAAGATAATATGAATAATGTTGTTATAGGAATTAACAGTAAGACGTAAAAAAAGTCATAATGTGAACAATGTAGTTATAGGAATTAACAGCAGGAAATATAAGGTTATAAATTCCTATGCTCATGAACATTTCATAAACAATTTAGTATTAGGAATGAACATTATGAAATAAAAGAACTCATGACTCAATTAAACAATTTATGCCAATTTGTGTCTGTCAGCTCTTTCACACTTACAGTGCATATTCGAAATGCCTGAAACCCGTTTTCATTTCACATCCGTCCATTCATTTATTTCCTTCTAAGCAAACTCGGGAATCCAATGAAAACCATTCCATCAACGTAAGCCTCACTTCTGGCGTCGACACAATCTGTTTTGACACTCTGGACTCCATTCTGGTCTTTGCAGCTGAAAATGATCGAGGGAGAAGCGCATACGAACACACGCACGCACACACACACACACCTTCCGTCCTGATGATAGAGTTGATTTGAGTGTAATCCGTCGGAATGCTGTTTCTATAAACCTCGTTCCGTGAATCGCCAGGCTGTCACGTAGGTACGGATTGAGCGATGACCAAGTGGATAGGTTTTCATTCTTTGTATTTGTTTATTCTCATATATATATATATATATATATATATATATATATATATATATATATATATATATATATATATATATATATATATGTGTGTGTGTGTGTGTGTGTGTATGTCTGTATATATAATGTATGTATGTATGTATGTATGTATGTATGTATGTATATATATACACACACACATATATATATATATATATATATATATATATATATATATATATATATATATATATATATATATATATATATATATATATATATATATAATGTATGTGTGTCCAGTTCACCTGTCACTAATGATGGTAGGGCTCCGTCTACAAAACACTTGTCAGGTGCAATTAATTGGTTTCCACCCGTTTGCATGTTCGTAATTACTGTCTTGAGAGCATATATAAGTTGTATTTCTGCCATTTTGTAACAGTCCTCTGAAGGCAGCTTAGCAATAAACCCGACACCGGTGAGGATTTACAACCAATTATCATTTCTTCCATGTGGTGTGTCATGGGTAGATGCAATAATGTTGAAATATATTGAAAAAGAAATATCTCTTTTCCAAGACGTGACTGCTTCCTGTGTTTGCTCACCAGTCAGTCAGTTACTGTTTTCAACGCCTCGTGAACCATTAGCGATTGGATGAAAACCATTTCCTGTGGAAACGACACCACGTAGAATCTCATGTCATGCCTTTGTAAACTGGCGCAATATTCGATCCACATTGCATCAGAAAATGTGTTCTGGAAGCTTCTTTGGTGTGACCGGAAAGGGGCGTTTATTAAGGAACCAATCATTATGCAGAAAATAAAAAAAACTCCATATATGGGAATGACGATTGTCTGACGTCATTAGCTCCGCCCATACAGTGGTATATAAGCTTCCAGAAGAGACTTCCCAAGACAGAGATATAGACAGACAGAGACAGAGGGCAATCAGAGGTCGGACAAAGCACGGTTCCGACGGGAGTATCCCCTTCAAACGACTTTTACTCTTATTTCCATAAAATCTTGTCCTGCCCGAAACGAAGAGAAGCAGCCAGCCCTTCCTGCTTGTGATGAGAAGTCTCTAAGCCCTCCATGTTCGAGACGAGGTGAAGCAGCGAGCCCTACATACCAGTGACGAAGAAATGTAGTCAGCCCTCCCTGCTTGTGTGGAGGAGAAGTCGCTAAGCCCTTCCTGCTTGTGTGGAGGAGAATTCGCTAAGCCCTTCCTGCCTGTGTGGAGAAGTCACTAAGCCCTTCATGATTGTGGAGGAGAAGTCACTCAGCCCTTCCTAATTGTGGAGAAGAAGTCGCTCAGCCCTTCCTGATTGTGTGGAGGAGAAGTCGCTAAGCCCTTCAGCTAAGCCCTTCTGATTGTGTGGAGGAGTCGCTAAGCCCCTTCATGATTGTGTGGAGGAGAAGTCGCTAAGCCCTTCCTGATTGTGGAGGAGAAGTTGCTAAGCCCTTCATGATTGTGTGGGAGGCTAAGCCATTCCTGCTTGTGTGGAGGAGAAGTCGCTAAGCCCTTCCTCATGATTGTGTGGAGGAGGAGAAGCCCTTCCTGCTTGTGTGGAGGAGAAGTCGCTAAGCCATTCCTGAGTGTGTGGAGGAGAAGTTGCTAAGCCCTTCCTGTTGTGTGGAGGAGAAGCCCATTCCTGCTTGTATGGGAGAAGCCCTTCCTGCTGCGGAGGAGAAGCCATTCCTGCTTGTGTGGAGGAGAAGTCGCTAAGCCCTTCCTGCTTGTGTGGAGGAGAAGTCGCTCAGCCCTTCCTGATTGTGTGGAGGAGAAGTCGCTAAGCCTTTCCTGATTGTGTGGAGGAGAAGTCGCTAAGCCCTTCCTGATTGTGTGGAGGAGAAGTCGCTAAGCCATTCCTGCTTGTGTGGAGGAGAAGTTGCTAAGCCCTTCCTGCTTGTGTGGAGAAGAAGTCACTAAGCCCTTCCTGTGTGGAGGAGAGCTTCTTGTGTGGAGAAGTCACTAAGCCATTCCTGCCCTTCCTGCTTGTGTGGAGGAGAAATCACTAAGCCCTTCCTGCTTGTGTGGAGGAGAAGTCACTAAGCCCTTCCTGTTTGTGTGGAGAAGAAATCTTGCTAAGCCCTTCCTGATTGTGGAGGAGAAGTCACTAAGCCCTTCCTGCTTGTGTGGAGGAGATTGAGCCCTTCCTGCTTGTGTGAAGGAGAAGTCACTAAGCCCTTCCTGATTGTGTGGAGGGAGAAGCCCTTCCTGCTTGTGTGAAGGAGAAGAGCTAAGCCCTTCCTAAGCCCTTCCTGCTTGTGTGGAGGAGAAGTCACTAAGCCCTTCCTGCTTGTGTGAAGGAGAAGTCATTAAGCCCTTCCTGCTTGTGTGAAGGAGAAGTCGCTAAGCCTTCTTGCCAGTGAATTGCCCTTCCTGGAGGAGTCGCCAGCCTTCCAGCCCTCCATTTCCACAATCTACGGATTCTTGGAGAAACAGCTGCCTCATCCTGAAGACATCCCTTTTGTGATGGAGCCCGTGGAGCCAACATCCCTGCTGAGTTCCCAGCCTTTCTGTGACGTCTTCAAGCCTGAGGTCATTGCACCATCTCTTCAGTGGAGTATTAATATCACTCTACCTTGCAACCTGTTCCCCTTCTATAACTGCTTAGATATATTTTGTTAAATGTTACGTTGAATGAGAGGAGAAGAATAAATATGTTTAGTGCTGTGAAATTTCTTTTATATTCATTTTCCATATTTCAATTGTTGCTGTTGAAACATTATTGGAGTTTGAAAGTTGAACGATTCTTGATCTGAAATGGTGTGGATATATATATATATATATATATATATATATATATATATATATATATATATATATATATATATATATATATATATATATATATATATATATATATATATATATTGTATGTGTGTGTGTCATAAAAAAATTTATATCTTTTTGTGCATTCGATGCCATTATTACTTAATTCTGCTACAGAGTGAAATAAAAAAATATCCCGTTTCACAATTACATTAACCTATCGGATATAAGCAGAGACAAACATCCTTAGGTGAAATGAACAAGGTAAAGAAAATACCATTGCCAATGGATTTGAGCAACTGACTAAAGTACAGGGCTTTGAGAAGAAGGCCTTACGACGCACGGACATGTGAGTGAGAATGATTATCATAAACATTTATCCTCTTTGCTTGATCAGTGGAACGTCTGTAATTAGTGTTCAGAGCTTAGAAACGGTGTTGGGAAGCTATTAAAATGGGTCGGTAATCTGATTGTAATTTGATAAAAAAAAAATCTCTTTACCTTGAGCCACGTTATTTATCAAAACAGCAAATCAAGATATTATATAATAATAATAATAATGATAATAATAATAATAATAATAATAATAATAATAATAATAATATTATTATTATTATTATTATTATTATTTCTGTTACCAAAAGTACATATGACGCCTTTTACAATAGTGAAGAACATGTATTCAAGATTTTTTGGAGGGTGGAAGGTTTGCTTTGGAGGTGGGGTGGCTGTTCCCACTTACAGAGGTTCAGAGTTATAAAGATTTGCGCGGTTTCCAAACGATATTGTTCGTAATATTATCTCAAAATTGGCTGGTTTCATCTCTCGTTAGTCAAAATATACATAAATCATAGGACCTCTCTTGTGCTCTTTTCTGGATCATCCTTCTCATTGTGCGAGAAGCCTTTGTTGTCTGATTTTTTTTTAGTGAGGGGGCGGGGGGCGTGTTGCCCATTGCTTCAGTGAGTTTTGGCACACGCTTCCTCCTTTAAGGCTCCGTCTTGTACAGGCAGGTCGGCGCTTCTTTCAGCAATTCTGCCCAAATTTGCAATGCTTGAATTACAATGTAGGTGGGCTTTGCTTTCCTCTGTGTCTTATGATTTAAACAATTTTGGTATTGCTTCTGTTTCGTGTGACTTACAATATTTCGTCCTTCACGAGACTGGCTTTTAGTTCTCTGTAAAAGGAAACTATTGTGACGGTTTTATTTGTCCGTCCGCACTTTTTCTGTCCGCCCTCAGATCTTAAAGACTACTGAGGCCAGAGGGCAGCAAATTGGAATGTCGACCATCCACCCCCCAATCATCAAACATACCAAATTGCAGCCCTCTAACCTCAGTAGTTTTTATTTTATTCAAGGTTAAATTTACCAATAATCGTACTTCTGGCACCGCTATAGGTTCCAACAATACAGACCACCACCGGACCGTGGCTGAGTTTCATGGGCCGCGGCTGAAGCCACCACCTGACTGTGGCTGAGAGTTATGTGCCGCGGCTAAGAGTTTCATGGGCCGCGGCTGAAAGTTTCATACACCATTATACGCTGTACAGAAAACTCCACTGCGCTGAAGAAACTTCGGCCTATTTTTACTTGTTTATTACATGTTATGGCAAATCAAACCCAATCTGCCTCCGATTGCTTGCGTTTCTTTCTCGTCGGGGCTTAGCTGAATTTCAGAATTATTTAAATGTAGCTCCACCTATTCATTTAAAAAAGAACGATTT
>NC_089767.1:18477008-18487008 GCF_040412425.1 Macrobrachium rosenbergii | reverse complement strand
ATTAACCCTCGTACTGTGTTTAATGATAATCCTATTTTCATACATCTCTACTGCCTACCTTAAAGTTTAAACAATTTACAAATTTCTTTTGATATTAAAAAAGTTTATACATCCCTTGACTGATATTCATATTATGGTTGTAACTTTCTTTTATAAAGCTAGATTCAATGATGTTCCTTTCCAGTGCATTATTAGAATATACAATCTTTTTGCCCTTCCCAGTTGATAGCATGATTGTTCTCACTAACATGTACAAATATACCACTGTTCCCTTGTGCATATCTCACACATTTCTTACTATTCAATTCTTTTTCCAGTGTGGTTTGGCCAATATAAAAGTTGTCACAAGACTTACACGGAATTTTATATACACCCCTTTAGTATTGTCTGGGAGTTATTGATAAGTACATTTTTCATTGTTGTATTGTTCTTAAATGCGACATTAACACCAAAATTCTTAAGAAGATGAGGGATATCTTTTATTATTATTATAAGGCAAAACAAGCAAATTTTTGTGTTGTAAGGTTCTTTCTGGTTTTGATACATAGTCTTTTTGCCGCTTCAAATGCACTGTTTAATACACTATCAGGATATTTCAATTTCTTGCCTGCATTCCTAATCTTTTCTATTTCATCATCAATATATTCAGGCTACATACCCGTAATGCTCTTAAAAACAAAGATGAAAACACTGACTTTTTAACCTTAGCTTTGTGCACA
The DNA here is from genome assembly GCF_040412425.1 of Macrobrachium rosenbergii. Lineage (NCBI taxonomy): Eukaryota > Metazoa > Arthropoda > Malacostraca > Decapoda > Palaemonidae > Macrobrachium > Macrobrachium rosenbergii. The sequence goes on along the minus strand of NC_089767.1, from coordinate 18,486,289 downwards.
TAGGAAGTTTGGGTACACACTATTACTATTTCTTCGTATGAGGACATCCAAAACGGTAAGCACCCATCATTTTCCATTTCCATCGTGAATTTAATTTTAATTGATTTAACTTGGCAAAGTTAAATCAAGGCCACTCCTACCTCGACACCGACCTGAGTGGGGATTAGGCTCTAACGGTTGTGTATTTGTGTACTGTTCTTGTAGTATATATATTTGTGACTTCTCACACCTGTATCAGTCCTTCGTCAATGGCTTGGAAATAAAGTCGAAATCGGTCAGGACCTACACCTGTTTCTATATATATATATATATATATATATATATATATATATATATATATATATATATATATATATATATATATATGGGATGCATTAAAGGAAAGGGGATGGGAAGTGTTAGACTAAAATGGTAATGGCAAATCTGGCAAAACGTGGAAAAAAAGGAAGCATTTCTCATAGAGGGGCAGTGCTGTCAGAACACCTCACGCAGAGCACGCGGTCAGCATTACTACCGTAGGTGGTTTGCAGCGTCCCCTCAGCCCCTGGCTGCACCTAATTTTTAGCTTTTTAACTTTACCTACATTCCCCTTAACTTTCTTCAATTTTGCTGTCCAACTTCTTAGTGCAGCTGCGGGTTTGTCCTAGTTCCACCTTTCAATCCTCGCACTTTATCTCTTTTATTTTATGAATCTCTTTACCTTTGTGTCCAGTTAATCCAACCCCCTGTTCTCACTGTCTGAAGCGCTGAATGGCCGAGAGTGCCGTAGTATTTGGCTTGGCACCCTTAATTTCATAAATCGAATCATATCAATACCTAACGCATTATTTTAATTTAACTCAAGCCATTCATTCTGCTTACGAAACTAATATAATCTGTCTTCACGATACGTCATGGATATGCAAATCATTTCAACTTACCCCCTCCATTCATGAGCTTGGCGGTGACTCATCCTTCACCTTTATTCGATAAAGGAAAGGTAGATAAAAGGTTCCAAATCATTTTGTAAATGAAAGAAAAGATGAAAAAATATAGCTAATTGGAAGTTGATAATCGTACGCACAAGTGACTGCCTAATAAATAATTATTATAAAATGACATGGCAATCACCATCGTCTACCAAGTCGATTGTACTGTGATTGATAGCAAATGAACGTGTTTTGTCCAGCTCGGAAATTTTTAATTAGCAATATGAGCGTTACGTTTGGTCCAGTGAGTAAAATTATTATTGACTTGATGAGCAAAGACGATATCCTCTACCTATCGCTCCGAATGACAGACTCAAACAAGCATTCATTCAAAGGGAGGGAAAATTTTTACTGTGAGCTAACAGTAAACCATAAGTAGTATTGAGCGTATCCTATTAACCTAACAACTTTGTAATTTTTAAACATGATTTCATTCTTCCTTTTTCCGGATTTCATTCAGATATAGACCTTTGAGTCAACATCTTTCAAGCTCGCCACAGCATACAGTAAAATTTTAATTCCCTTTGATTCTTAAACATTTTTTTTTATAACATTCGGTATATTATCATTTTACATCAAAGAATCAAATTTCATATCCTTACAGCTAATCTTGTAATTAAAACACTATATTTTCCACCGGATTTTGTGCATTACCCAAACAACACAGTCTTTGAAGAGTACAATCTATTAAGTAAACGTGTCATCGTGGGATTGTTCTTAATAAAAACATTACATTTTGCGAAGTAATATATGAAACCCTCTCTCTCTCTCTCTCTATTAACCCACTAGATCAAGTTTGTCAATTAAAGTTTGCTTCAATTAGCGATACTTCGGAATCCTTCTTAATCACTTACCCCAGCCACCCTCAACATCTCGGCCACATCTCATTAAATCCTAAGCAGCAGCAAAGAGGGATGCTGGAAGAAGGAATCTAATTACTTAGCTTCCTCCTTCCTCACCTGAATTCCCCTAATCACATTCGAAGAAAGGGGAACCCCTCTTCCCATTATGAAGGCCGTCCGACGAATTACCTAAGAGACAAACAACAAACATCACGGCAAATGCTGTTTGATCTGCTACCTTCCGTATCACTGAGCGTTTTCACATTTATTTACACCTCTTTTTCGGATAATGAACTGTTTCGTATAGTCGGCTGAGCTGTGATCATTTTACACGTCGGCAGGTAAATTGAAACTACGTACTGAACGCTAAATGTTATTCCGTAATACTCAACTTGGAATAAGAGAACAGAGATTACTGGAAACAAAATGCAGAGAGAGAGAGAGAGAGAGAGAGAGAGAGAGAGAGAGAGAGAGAGAGAGAGAGAGAGAGAGAAGAAAAAAACACTAAACACGCGGCATCTACACTGTTTGATAAGATGTGAAAACTTTGGATGTTTACGAGCAAACTAAGAAGATGGCAGTGAAACAGATTATTCAGTAAAACTGCAAACCGTAAGTAACCAACAGTCGTGCCCGCTGAGTGGATTAAACAAGGACCGAAATGATGGCTTCCAAAGAATGATTTTAAAAATGATGATGGTGAGTACGTTATGAAGGTGCTAGAAGTCTTAGATAGTTAGGACAATGAAGCTCCGGACCTCTTTCACGGGAAAACGTTTAATGAGTTTCTTATAACCACAACTCTTTCTTTCCTATTCGTAAAACTTTAATATCATAGCTTGCATAAATTGCATCTACAACAGCCAATCTTCTTTGAATACGAACGGAATACAAATACTCAATGTAAAGAAATGTATGAACAAGTTGGAATGAGAGAGATTAACCATTCGCACACAAACAGATATATATTAGATAAATAGCTTCGGGGGAACTTTTAAATATCATCTCGTCACTGCTATAGAAGAATGATATCCATGTTGGTTGCTTATTTAAGTCTATAATCAAAAGGGCTTAAAGAGGCTTTCAGTTGAAACTTAACTGTATATGGTAGTAGAGAAGAGAGCTGCGTTTTCTTTAAGTTGTTCAGATGTAAGGGCCGAGATGGGGATTGTATAAGAGAAAAAAAATAACAGAAGAGATTATATTTAAGACCATCTAAGGCTAATTTGGGTGATATGTACGCGCGGAAGATGCTTCTTTTAATCTTTGCATTTACGAAACCAAAAGAATAAGAAGACTTGTGTATCACAAGTAACACAGATGACAGCATATTTATTTTCTTGTTAATAGTATGCTTATCACTTGGGAGCAAATAAAGTAATTAAAAAATCATATTCATACTTGTCTCTCTCTCTCTCTCTCTCTCTCTCTCTCTCTCTCTCTCTCTCTCTCTCTCTCTCTCTCTCTCTCTCTCTTTTGGTCTGTGTATAACCTACTGTATATCTCAAATGGCAGTTGCCTATTGGAAATTAACCGATTATTTCTATTTGGTTAACTTTCAGGAAGCACTGGAGCGCAATACAAAACTGTTTCTAGCTCTCTCTCTCTCTCTCTCTCTCTCTCTCTCTCTCTCTCTCTCTCTCTCTCTCTCTCTCTCTCTCTCTCTCTCTCTCTCTTCGTACCTCGGGGAACTTGAACAACTGAGTCAATTAAAGTTTCCGTAAATTAACGATACTTCGGAAACCTTAAGCAAACCTCTGTCACATCTCAGCCACATTTCATCAAGTCCTAAACAGCAGCGCGAAGGATCCTTGGCGGGATCCTTTGCGGGATCCTTGGCGGGCAAAACTAATTTCTTACTTTCCATTTTCATTGCAATTCCTTTAACGAGTTTTATTGAAAGCCTAAACTCATCTGGCAGTTTTGGAAGTCTTTCGAATCATTGTCTTCGGGGACAGAAAGTAATCATGTTTTGGGGCGCTCTTTGTATGAAAGTTTTCTTTGTTTAACCCCGATCTCGTTTTGAATAATATTGCTATTGCTCTTCTCCTCCCTTCATTCCTCCTTCCTCCTCTTATTCTCCCTGACTTATATTGAATTAATTATATTGCATGGAAAATAAAGCTTTCGTATAGACAGCATGATAATACAATAACTGGAGAAGAATACTGCAAAATTCCAACCAAGTCTATGTCACTGTAGTGCCTCCCTCCCTCAAAAAAGGGAAAAATAATAAACCTTGAACCAGAAAACCATCAATGACTTGTTAAATTAGAGTACTCATTGGTCACGATACTTCCCTTTGCCCAATAGGGTAATTATCATGATTTTTATGGGCACCAAAAATAGACAATGGTTAAAGGTTGACTGATCTATAAAAATTTAGGTCCTCAGGCCAAGCACTGGGACTCTCGGCCATTCAGTGCTTAGGACAGTGAAAAGAGGGAGTGGTAATGCCTGGACCGCAAGACAAAGACGAAATATAAAGATCAAACGGTGGAACCGGGAGAAAACCCAGTTACACAAAGAAGCAACAGTCAGAGGTGTCAGACAGCAGACTGAATAAAGAGAGTAGAATGGGGGTAAATTGAAAGGATAAAAAGCAGTTGATGCAATGGCCAGAAGGGATAGTACCAACACCCTTTAGCAGTGTCTACAGCGCATCAAACAAGGTGTACTGGCAGCACGACCCCACCCCTTACTGGGGAGAGAGGTGAAAGATGAATCATGAAGTAATTAATGCTCTGGAAGATTCTACATAAGAGGCTCATCCAAAATTTAGCAATTAAGCTATGAATGCGGAAGTGATGCTTGTGCTTTTCCCCACGAAGCCTCTCCGTTACGGAAAAACTTCTATTTATATGTGTGTGTGTATATATATATATATATATATATATATATATATATATATATATGTGTGTGTGTGTGTGTGTGTATATATATAATTATATATATATGTATATATACATCAGTCTGTTGGTGCTCATAAGTGTATAAGTGTGAGTGTGTCTGTGTTGTGTATTTTTATATACATGCTGTGTGTAAGCATTTAAATTTGGGCAAATTTTGAGCTTTTATCCTAAAACACACCATCCTGTCCTTTGGAATAATTTCTTTAATTATCAACTATATATGAATAAAATTTGAAGTAATTAGACGTATTCAGTTACCTGTGCTTTGCAGAAGATTGCATTTTCACTTGTAAAAGACTAAAAATGTATAAAGCTACTTGAAGACTCATAATTCCTAATTTCGTAATAACATCTCCAATGTCATGCACAAACTCAAGGTTTCAACTGAAGCTAATTTAGGCTCTTATGTACGACATGGACCAAATTAACAGTAAGAAGCGAGAGAGCCGATTTAATAACAAGGGGTGGAAACCCCTTTCGCTTAAATTCAAGCAATGAGAAACTCAAGTGACAAGAAAAAGGGGGAAACATTAATAATTGTTATTCAATATTATTCATAAATGTTATTTCAAGTGGTAAGTGTCCTTAAACCCCATATTATTAACTTTCAGAAAGCCATTCATGCAGCTATCAGAATAATTCTGAATTCGACGTTATCATCGGAATTATCTTATATGCAATTATTAATATAATTCATTGTTCATTGATAAAATTATGCGAGTAATTGATATTGTAGTGTCGTTACGGGATATTCCAGTAGCAATTCCTCTCATCAGATGAAATTCCTTCGGGAATTTCTCTTCGTCAGCTTCCCTTCTTCAGTGTTTTAATATTCAAACGCTCCATGTTACGAAAAACCTTCATTTCTTGAAATGCGTTCACTTACATTAGAACTTGTGACATCGAAGAAAGAAGTTATTTTATTATATTACTTTAACACAGTTAGTTCCCACCAAAGCCTTTTACTACAGAGTTAACAGAATCTTTACCTCGGTTTTATTTAATATCTATAATGGTTTACCTTGGTAATCTTTCTTTATATATAAAAATGTATGTATGTATGTATGTGCCACATACACTTTGAAATGGATTGAGCAATTTCAACCAGACTTGGTATACATATGACTTACCATCTGGAAAAGAATACAGTGGGAGTAAGACATCACTGGCACCAAAGGGGGCAGGGGAGGGGTTGTGGGAAGGGGGTGAAATGTAAAAATAACCCAAAACAACAGATATTAGTGTCTAAGACATAGTTTTCAAGGTTGCTGAGATGAACAGTAACACTCCCGATGCCATTCAAGTCCAAATCCAGCCCCGATAGGGAGGAGGGTGAGAAGGTGGTGGGAAGGGGGGTGACATGTAAAAATAACTGAAAACGACATATATTATTGTCTAATCCAAAGTTTTCGAGGTTGATGAGAAGAACAGTGACACTCCCAATGCCCTTTAAGTCCAAGTTCAGCCCAGATAAGATAGGAAGGGGGAGTGAGAAGGGGTGGGAAGGGGATGACATGTAAAAATAACCAAAAATGAGAGATATTAGTGTCTAATCCATAGTTTTCTAGGTGGCTAAGATGAATAGTTACATTTCTGATGCCCTTTAAGTCCAAGTTGAGCTCCGACAGGAAGTTGGGTGGGAAAGGGGTGACATATAACAATAACCTAAAATGACAGATATTAGTGTCTAGTTCATAGTTTTCAAGGTTGCTGAGATGAAGAGCGACACTCCTGACGCCCTTTAAGTCCAAGGTCAGCCCCGATAGGAAGGGGGGGTTGAGAAGAGGGAGGAATGGGTGATGTAAAAATAACTGAAAATGACAGATATTGCTGTCTAATCCATAGTTTTTGAGGTTGCTGAGATGAATAGTGACATTCCCGATCCCCTTTAAGTCCAAGCTCAGCTCTGATAGGAAGGGGGGATGAGAAGGGGTGGGAAGGGGATGACATGTAAATATAACCAAAAACAGATATTAGCGTCTAATTCATAGTTTTTGAGGTCGCTGAGATGAATAGTGACTCTTCCGATGCTCTTTAAGTCCAAGTTCAGCCCGATAAGAAGAGGGGGGGGGAGAAGAGGTGAAAAATAAAATGCAAAAATGACAGTTATTAGTGTCCAATCCATAGTTTTCGAGGTCACTGCGATGAACAGAGACACTGATGCCCTTTAAGTCCAAATTCAGCCCCGATAAGGATGGGGGCAGGGGGTTCAGAAGTGGTGAAATATAATTTGTCAAAAATGCTAGGCAATGTAACTGAAGCAACTATCCTTACAGCAAAGGGAGAGAGTGAGAGGGAGAGGAAGTGAGAGAGAAAGCAGAGTGGGTGTTGGGAGGAGAGAGAGAGAGAGAGAGAGAGAGAGGTTTATCGGTTGTCATTCAAAGTTTTCCCGGGCAGTGCAGGGTTGGTCGGCTAGTAATGAATAAAATGTGCCAGAGCTTATAGTTCCTAAATATTTTTTTATATTTTAAAAGAAAAAAGTATGGGATCTGAATAATATGATAAATGACATTCTGTCTGAAAAACCCAGTGGACTCTACTTAAAAATTAATAAAATAGAAAATGCATTGCTAGATCTTAATTGTAGAAATACGCCAGTTTCTTAAATGTATTTAATAAGCAAACGGTGCAGTCTAAAATCTTATTGCAAGATACTCATGGACCACTGAGGCATTTCACCATTTTTTTTTTTTTACTATTCGTGGTTTTACACTTATGTTTTCTAGGATATTTCTGGGATATTTCAGCACTTTTTAAAATATAAATATATTTAGCAAGTGATGCGCGCTTTATAAATTTCGATAGTTCTGAAATGGTTCGTAGCTTGATATAAATTCATTTTTAAAGAAATAAATAAGTTCGCAAATTAATAATTATGCCATGCAATCACGTAAATATTCATATTCTATTGATGTAAACGATTATATGATAACTGAACGCTTCGTTTTAATTACTATGTAAATATCCTGGTCAGACTGGAACTGACCTTCCTTAATTAGGCGCATACTCATGAAACTCTTCTCATAAGTCTATTATTAATTACCTTTTCTATCTGAAGCAAAATCCTTTTCAAATCAGATTTTTTAATATATTTTCATATTCCATCCGCATTACCTCCATCAGAAACAGAGAATTATTGCTTATCTGCATTAACAGTGGATGACCCGAGGCAATTACATTTCGACCCATACTTTTTTTAGAACCGGCTTGGTTCCACACAACAGAACCAATTACCCGTTGCCTATGAGTTACCCATACGGCAATGCCCCTGCCGAAGAGCGTATTAATCTCCTACAATTACGTCCCTGAAATAAACATCGATTCATTTGTATCTTGGATAAAATCCCATGATGCAATCGACATCGGGACGTGCAATTGCTGTGATCGCGTTGATTTACCGGTCGTTTTAATTCCCCCGAGTCTATTTATGATAAGATTTACTGATCAGAATTCAGGCTGGTTTGTAATTCATTGTCCATTTACCAGATGGACTCTGATTACTCCTATGGCATTAGGATAATTCCGCTGCAACTGGTCTCAACGCTCGCTAATAGATATTTAATTAGCATGAGCTCAGATGCCTGATTACCTGCTGTGTAATATTTTTTTTTATTGAATATCTTCTAATGCGTGCCATTTTAGATAGGTTTTGCGTTCATTAAAATGATTGTATTTTCTGGCCTTATTTTATGATCCATATATGACATTAATAATTTCTATATTGGTTTAGTTTAATGAAAAAAAAAGTAAATTTAGTCAGGTTATGCAGATTAACAAATCTGAAAGTCATTAATTTGCACATACATACATAATAAAACAAAACAAGTTTCTGTTAACAAAAAACAGGGGACAAATAACAGAAAAACTATCATATTCTACCATACAGTAGTGACTTGAAGTTATTCCCCACATTTTGCTTCTAAATCTTAGGGTCAATAGTTAAAAAGGCACCAAAAGCTAAGCGTATCATATCCATTGTGAATAATGTATCAAATTCTATATAATTCTAATTGGAAAATTAGACTGAGAAGAAATTCCATTGCTCATTTTTGGCCCTAATAGATTTTCCCTTCGTATAAAAAAAGGGGAGTTTTCCTAATAGAAAATTAAGATGATTTTCTTATATATATATATATATATATATATATAAATTAAGATGATTTATATATATATATTTTATGTATGTATATATATATTTTTAGTAGCATTCGAGGTTTTCGCATCTCATAAAATAATATCATCCAGGATAATTAAGTGACTCACGTAAGTAGGTGGTTTGTGTACAAGGTTTCAGGTTAAGGTCACTCGCTGCAGTGCAGGTCATCAATCATATTCGGGGGTAGTGCCGTCACTGCACGTCGCGTGATTCACTGTATTACTGAAGAGTATTTGCAACGTTCCTTCGACCCCTAGCGGCATCCCCTTTTTTAGATTTTACTTTACCTCCATTCCTGTTTCATTTCTTCAATCTTGCTGTCCAGCACCTCTAACTGCTACTTCTGAGTGCAACTGTGGAGGTTTCTCTCTCAGTTCCATGATAAAATCCTTGTACTTCATTT
>NC_089767.1:18452008-18467008 GCF_040412425.1 Macrobrachium rosenbergii | reverse complement strand
CTGCTTCCAAGATTAGTCTAATTCACTTATATCCCAGAACATGTTTCCATAGATTAAACTGTCAATCAAAATGACGGAGAGTGATCAGTAACCCCTGGAAAACAACAAATATTCTTTACATGAATCAGCCTGAAGCAGAAAGTCAGGTTTCATTTATTATTGGTTATGGGACCGAATGAGTCCTACGAATAATGAATAGACACCACTTTGTAAGCGTACTGAATAGGATAAAAATGACTATGATGAGTACTAATTGCAGTAATGATAGTTAATGCTCGCATAAATTCAATTACATTTTATTTTAAATTGCTTTTAAAAAATACATAAACTTAGTCAATTCAGTGTTCATCCAAAAAATCATTAGTCGATTAAATCTAGATTGAAATCATGAAATTTTAAATAACGATGCATAAATGTCTTTTAAATATGTATTTACAGCTGGCCAATACAAACTGGTAAGGGAATTAGTAAAATACTTAATTATTTGCTTATCATGGGACAAAGCTTTAAATATGGAGAACAAGTAAGTTTTTGCTTCGAATTCCTAAATGTTCTCGAAAACTGTTGGTAATCAGACTCATCACTTGTTTCATAACCTGAAGTTAAATTTTTGTGCTGAATAGTACAGTTCAGTGGAGGTTTTTAGACGAACCGTTAATTATTTAATTTTTATCACGTGTAAGATTATTCAGTCCCCAAAACGGAAAAAAGCGCGCGCTCTCTCTCTCTCTGTCTTATACACACACACATACACATACACACAAACACACACACACACACATATACATATATATATATATATATATATATATATATATATATATATATATATATATATATATATATATATATATATATATATTATATACATATAATGTGTGTGTATAAAAGTGTTTTCAAATCTCAGTTTATACAAGAATGTGCACAGAATGTCAGTGGTTATACTGGACCTGCAACTGTGTAAACTGACTTTTCAGCGCAGCCATCAGAGGTCTGTGAGGTTTCCAAAAAAAGACATTAATGAAAAACAAACTCAGACTGAACAAAATAAATTAGAATGATTCCCATCCAAGCACATCATACTTACTCCAATTTGCAACTTCATTTCAGTCTACAAACTCACTGTGACAACATGATGCCACGAAATATTATACCATGTAATGCAAATGCAGGAGCGATTCCCATATGTTTGGGGATTACCATCCTTCCCCTTTTCCAAAGCTCTTCAATTTTCAGTCTTACGAAGTCGAGAGAGGACGAGGATGTTCCCTCGGTCATTAATCCTCTTTTCTCATTTAATCTTATTAATTTGTTCGCCGATTTATCTCTGAGCCTACTTAACTCACTGTTCAAGTCTTCATCCTCGGACTTATAGTGTAATGTCAATATTTGCATTTGATGTTGGGGCAACGAGATGAATATACATCCAGGTTAGCAAAGCGAATTTCCAGTTGTTCAGAGAGGAACGGTCGAGTGTGTTCTTCCGAGAATAAAAAGGTTTTACTCTCTTGAGTGGGCCCCATTCTTGTTTATGTTCGTCGTTGCTTTTGATTAATTTGTAAATTTGTATGCAAAGGGACGGAGAGCAAGCACAACTTACTGTATAGAAAACGTGTTGTGTTGTAAAGGTTTATATATATATATATAGCTAAATATATATATATATATATATATATATATATATATATATATATATATATATATATATATATATATATATATATATATATATATATATATATATATAGATATATATATATATATATATATATATATATATATATATATATATATATATATATATATATATATATATATATATATATATATATATTATACTGCCACCTATACATAGTTGTTTAACTTTTCCTCGTTTCGCTGGTTCGACCCCAAGTACTTATTATCAACTAAAAATTCCCCTTCGGTAACATATATGAAAATATATTATATATCTGATTGTATATTCAACATCGCATTCACAAGGTATGGTGAATGCGATACCATCGCATTCACCATACCTTGGGAATAACTTACTGACAAAGCAAACTGTAGCTGATAAGGCTTGTGTCCCGCCCAGGATTCGAACCGAAACCTTTGGTTTAGAAACAACAGTACTCATTCGACTCTGACCACGCCTGCTTTTGACACATAAAAGTAAATGCATCATTAGATTTCAAAACATCTTGAACTATTTAGAGCTGATTTGATTGGGTTTATGAAAATTGGGCTGTCAACCCAAGCACTGGGGTATTTTTGGCCATTCAGCGCTTAAGAGAGTAAAAATTTGTTGAAGAGGCTGGACAGCAAGATATACAGAGATGGAAAATAAATGTAATGAAGTACAAGGATCTAAAGGTGGAACTTGGAGGAAACCTCACAGTTGCAGCTAGAAGTAACAGTCAGAGGTGCTGGACAGCAAGATTAGAGAAAGGAAGCTGTAATGGAAGTAAAGTCAAAAGCTATAAAGTGGATGCAGTTAATGGTCGAAAAAAAAAAGTATACCTTAGTTTTACCAGACCACTGAGCTGATTAACAGCTCTCCTAGGGCTGGCCCGAAGGGAAGCTACAAACATCTCTCAGCAATGTCTACACTGCACCACTTGCAGTGCACTGTTGGTAATAGTCCTCTACTGGGTATCATGTTAATATATTTCCCACACATCCAGACATCAGATTCAGTTAGATATTGGCGTAGGTTTCATAAACAAAAAAGTAAAAAATCCGCCGAAGTTTCTTCGGCGCGATCGAGTTTTCTGTACAGCGCATAATGCGGTATGAAACTCTCATTGGCCCATTGGCCCATGAAACTTTCAGCCACGGTCCGGCAGTGGCCTGTGTGTTAGCACCTATAGCGGTGCCAGACGCACGATGATGGCTAACTTTAACCTGATATAAAATAACAACTACTGATGCTAGAGGGCTGCAATTTGGTATGTTTGATGATTGGAGGGTGGATGATCAACATACCAATTTGCAGCCCTCTAGCCTCAGGGGTTTTTAGGATCTGAGGGCGGATAGAAAAAATGCGGACGGACAGACAAATAGCCATGTCAATAGTTTTCTTTTACAGAGAACTAAGATGTTTCCCCATAAGAACTTGCTAACCCTATTCCCAATTTTTTATCCACACTGGCTGATATCCACCATATTCGAGTAACCGTCAGGTACGGACTCCACTGCTGAAGTCAGTATATAAATAGAGCATTTTTCATAAAAGGAACAGCAGTTCTAAGTCTATGAGGCGAGGTTTGTTTTTTCAAGTACATTATTTTGTGTTTTCAAAATCTTGTATCTTGCTGATGCTACAACTTTCATTATTACACTAAAATTATTTCTTATATTTATATAAACAAGCTCCCGAGGGCGTTAAGCTGTACAAAGCTCAATTAACATAGACGTTATTACTATTATTATTATTATTATTATTATTATTATTATTATTATTATTATTATTATAGCAGCAATATTTGCTTGTAATTACATAGATCAAGCAGTATATTACATAGATTAAGCAGTATACTTAATCAATACTTAACGACCAATCTTCCGTATTCATCACGAAATACAAGAAGGTAACTGGTGTGAAAAAAAAGTATAACGTATTATTTGTCGAAACCGACCTTCAACTTTAAGACTGATGAACACCACGGACGATTTATTCCTTCCCATCGGCTGGAGACAGCGAAGCGCATTCCGGGGCGTCTCCGGCCGAACTCTATCGCCTGGCCGTAACCTGAGAAGCCGAGTTGCACTGAAGTATTTAACTGCGACAATGATGCTCACATTCCCCGCAAAGTGCTCGGCGATTTCCGCGTCTGGAGAGTTTCCCTCATTTCCCGAGTTCTAAACGGCTTTACGTGATGCGAATTTAAATGCGCAGACACATCTTAACACACACTCACACTCACCAGCATATATATATATATATATATATATATATATATATATATATATATATATATATATATATATATATATACACACACACACAAACACACAATACGTATGCTGAGGGACAATTAAGAATAGCTCTTCCTGTACATATTTATTTCCCGACGTTTCGTAATTCTCATATATAATTACATCTTCAAGGGCTCTAAAATGGATAAAAACCAACACATAATTAGCATAAAACTCAAACTGAAAATTTTTCACACTTAAAATTATACATTTAAAAAACCAAGATATATTAAAATTCACAAACTATTGTGAATTTTAATATATTGGACCAACCTTCCACCAGAGTAAAAGAAACATAAGTGGAAGGAATTAAAAAATAAAAAAGAAGAAAATACACCTTAAGACAAGAAAATGGGAGTGGTTGTTGACTGCGTGGTTAATGGGGAAACCAGTTGTTTGATCAATAAGGACTCTAAAATGGGTAATTCCTGACTGTTGGGTGTTTGTCCGATGATTTTAAAATCTTTATTTTCAATGTATGCTTTACAGATTTTAGCATGAGTTTGAGTTTTACGATAATTATGTGTTGTTTTTTAACCATTTTAGAGCCCTTGAAGATGTAATTACATATGAGAATTACGAAACGTCGGGAATTAAATATGTACAAGAAGCAATTCTCAACTGTCCGTCAGCATACGTGCTGCATATAACGGCTATGCCACTCCGCACGAAGTTAAAAGTATACCTTAGTTTTACCAGACCACTGAGCTGATTAACAGCTCTCCTAGGGCTGGCCCAAAGGATTAGACTTATTTTACGTGGCTAAGAACCAACTGGTTAGTTAGCAACGGGACCTACAGCTTATTGTGGAATCCGAACCACATTATAGCGAGAAATGAATTTCTATCACCAGAAATAAATTCCTATAACTCTTCATCAGCCGGCCGGGGAATTGAACTCCAGCCCATCGAGTGACAGTCCTCAGCTCTACCGACTCACCCAACAAAGAGCTTAAAAAGAATTATATATATATATATATATATATATATATATATATATATATATATATATATATATATATATATATATATAGTCTAAGCTTTGACCCTCTTTAATCGACTCAAGTCTTTAAATGTCCTGGCAATACAGTACCAATACTCTGCCACACTAAAGATATCTCTGTAATTGTACGAATATCTTTTACCGGCTATTGGGTTGGGCTATGCACAGAAATTAAAAACAATATATTTCAAGAGTCTTGTACACTCGGGAAGGAAAGTGAGGATACAGTTTTTAAATCTTCGGACATACATTGCTCAATAATGAGACATCTGGCAACTTTAGAAAGGGGAGGAGCTTCAATCTTATTGTGTTTGTTTTTGCCTGACCTCCTAATCCTATTACTTTCAATCACATTCTACGGTTCTGAATTCATTGATACTTGAATGCAGTAGTAAGCTTTACAGTATTCGTTCAAGTTGTAATTTGCAGCGACAGTTCTGAGCAAAATAAACATTTTTCGACGTAACCTACCAAGTTAACCTTACACAAATGAATTTGACACCACAATGAACGGAATGCTTGCATAATCGGAAACGTGAGCTTCCATAATGAAATCGAGTTAAATTTGAGCAATGTCCAACGAAAAACTTGGGGAATAATAAAGGAACGAATGCAGTGTTATGATGAGAGAGAGAGAGAGAGAGAGAGAGAGAGAGAGAGAGAGCTGCTGTTGTGTAAGCCTAGGCCTATATGTAGAGCTACCCATTTCATGATATTTTTCTTTTAGAGGTTGAGCGATACTATATTTGTATAGTCAAGTTGCGGTTGTGTAAGCCTAGGCCTACATGTAGAGCTACTCATTTCATTATTTTTTTCCTTTTAGTGATTGAGCGATACTATATTTGTATAGTATGTTTTAGCAATGAAGAGAGAAGAGAGAGAGAGAGAGAGAGAGAGAGAGAGAGAGAGAGAGAGAGAGAGACTATGGCAACGTCAGAAACATCCAGTTACTTGCGTTTTCCGCCGAAGACCTGGCGATACTCCGCACATCATAGAGAACGCTCTTGGGGATTTAAATGAGATTTGGTCTTTACCTAGCTGTCACAACATTTTGCCATTAATTCCAGCTGACCTTTAAACACCGTGAAATACAAATATGAATGTGTAAAAATTAAAGAAATTATCATTACCTTGTATGATGATGCAATAATAAGCTGTTCATAACGGAAAACGAGTAAATAATGCTGTTCTGATAAACAGTTCTACACCGAGATATCCATACACTATTTTTTAGATCTCTATGAACGAAGTCATCTGAGAAATTCTGATTACTTCGGACATGCATGGTGTTTTAAGTATCTGAGCGTTTTTGTTTTGCAGATTTAACATATATGATATAATTTGCATTGTATTTTCATATTCTAGAGTAAATTTACCGAGATTATGTGTTTTCTGTAAGAAAAAAATTAAAATTCAATGAACGAAATCTAATGAAAACTGTATCTTCACTTTCCTTGCCGAGTGTACTTCAATCTTTCATTTAATATCCTTTTAATGTTACTGTCTTCATCTTACCAAGGGAGAAGCCCTTTCAATAGTTACGAACAAAAGAAATAGCTACAACAAGACTTAGTCAATCTTGTAAATCCCTTTTGACTCCCCGAATGATCCAGTTATGTTGCTTCAAAAAGGCTGCACTGAGGCCATCTATCGGGACCTTATGGAAATTAGGGAAATTCGGTCCATAGACAAAAAGACTATTATAGTCTTCCACTCAAAGCAATGTAGATAAAACAGAAAAATTTCAGTTCGGTATGACACATATTATCTCTATTTAAAAAAAAAAAAATCACTCTTATCAGGAGCACTTGGGATCCCCAGTTATTAAATCCAGAAGGGTTTCATTGATGTTAATTTAACATGGCTGATGTGGAAGGTAGAAACAGGATGGCCAACAGATTAGGTGGTCCCTGATTGATAGCACTGACTGAAAAAACTAAAATTGCTCTAAAGAAAAGAGAGAAATGTTTTCCTACGGTAACGTCCACATCATTATATTAACCGGGTCACCGATTCATTGTACTGTATAATGTTTATAAGCCGCCTTCAACCTGGGGAAGTGTTGGCTATCCTGACTGCTTGATGGTCACGTGTGTAAACAACGATTCCCCAAAGGTTTCCCACCGCAACCATACTTACAGCCTTATTTCCAGGTGCAATTGAGGCGATTTTTATTTACAGTATATCTTAAAGCAAATGTTTTCCAAAACAAGCTTGTTTATCTCTGCGTAATCTATCAATGAATTCATTAAGGATGGTGAGGAGCGCTTAATGCTTGTTTTTATAACGACGGCTGACGTAATGCCTCTATAATTACCACAGAAATTCATGCGAGGTTTTTTTGGTATGATTTTGTAACTCCTAACGCCTAATCACAAGCCTGTTTTTCCTCATTCTATATTTTGCGGAACAGCTTAAATAGTATGCATGGTTTCATTTCACTTTAAACCGAGTTCATATCTGTACTGACTTCACTTCAAACCCCGCTACTTTATTCATTAGTACACGCAGATCCTCTGCAGTTCCTACTGTATCACTCGAATTGTTTTTCATGACAAACGTTTGACCTTTACACTCCCTTCCTTGTGTACATAAACTACTCTTTCCCTACCACGTCTTTTGGCATCTATTTATTTGCTCTTCGCATGAAGAGCAATCTTGTAGAATGGGCGTTATATCAGAAAAATCAACTTCATTGTATTCACAAAAGAAAGAAAAGTAATTAGATTTACAAGGAAGCTACATCGACATATGGCATTTTTTTCAGTGATATATATAATGTGTATATATATATATATATATATATATATATATATATATATATATATATATATATATATCATACATATACAGTACGTGTTTGTGTATTTATGCATGTACACACACAAAAACACACACACACACACACACATATATATATATATATATATATATATATATATATATATATATATATATATATATATATATATATATATATATATATATATATAATTATATAAATACGATGGCAGCTTTCTATCTCTTTAATTTCATGAAATACATGTCATGTCGGTTATTTCCATTTTGCTTTTAGGAAATTCCACGAATTGTTTCAAATATGAGAGAGAGAGAGAGAGAGAGAGAGAGAGAGAGAGAGAGAGAGAGAGAGAGAGAGAGAGAGAGAGAGACTTAGTATAATACAAATTTTTACACGTAATCAACGAAGCATTTCTCTTACTTAAAGAATATTAATGGCGTTACCAGACGAAATAAAGTTATTATGCATGGAACCCAAAACAGTTTCAAGTAATTTCTCATAAAAATGTGTAAATATCTCGCTACAGTCTGAAAAATACAAAACGAATAGAACTTTACTTTCACCCTGAAGCAATCACTGACAAAAACCTGAATGAAGTATACTTGGCGGTCACTCCAGCGTATTGTTTTATTTAATTATAGTAATTTTGTGGAGTCAATAGCAAATAATTATCTATGCAGATTGACCAACAGCACTCCTGAGAATATGATTTCAAATTGTCTGGATTTGTTTTCATAATAGAGGAAAACGACTGGATTTTATGGCTTACTTTGTGCAGAAGGTAAATTATTCAAGAGCTTGGGTAGTTAGTTTAAAAACTGAAATTATTAAGACATATACTGAAAGGAGCTTATGGAATTATAAGTTAAACTGATTATAGAACCAAGGGTTTTTATGATGATGGACTTTTCAAGATACGGATAAAGTGAAAATTTGGGTCTTCGTATAAGAAGAAAGTCTAATAGATACAATATTCACCGTTGTTTAAATACCCTGAGAAGGTTTATAATGCATTTTGAAAAGAGGATATTTGGATAATTTTTTAATGTAAGACATTTAATGATAAGAGGAAAATGTAAGATTAATATAAAAGTTCATTGGGAGCTTTGGGGAGGTAAAGTTCATTGGGAGCTTTGGGGAGGTTAAGTGAAGATGATTAAGGATGTCTGATGCAGCTGTAAAGTTGGTGTAGCAATATGTCAGCGAGACAGTGAGAGATAATGTAAGACATTCTATCTCAAACGGGGACTTATTATGGCGTTAATGATTCTTAATACTGACATTAAGAGAATGATTATATTCCGAAAAAGACAAGATGTAGGCGCAAGTTTGTGTGAGAAAATAGGAGGACATTACAACTGGAATGTGGAATAACTAATATACTTGGATGACAAACCTTGAGCATGATTACAGGCAAAAAAAAAAAAAAATCAGAAGTTATTTTCATACTTAGACGATGAATGTGATCATTATAAAGATTAAGGTTATGGACGTTGTCCAGCAATGCAGGAGCAAAGATTGAAAGCATGGTTGTCAAAAGAACAGTGACTATTCGTGTTGATGTTTGGCAGTAAATGACGTGTATAATGGCAAGAATAATAAAAAATTGTCTAAAGAATGATAACCGAAACTATCTCATTTTATTTTTAAGAAACTGTATAATATAGCAAAACGTTGTAGCAGAAGGAAATTGTTTGACTGAACTCGCCTTTGCATTCAACATCCATACTATGGATGTTGAATGCAACTGAAAAAAAAGGAGATTAATAAAATGAATCTTTTACCTAGTACGTGGAGAATAATGAAGCAGCAGTCGGATTTGATATATCAGAGAAATATAAATTAGTCTTGAGGTCATCCTGCCACGAGAAAAGAATGAAGGTGAAAGGTGAAAGGTGAAAAGTTAGAAATGCTGTGAGTGTGGAGGTGAGAATTCCTGCCTAAGAATGATTTTAGTGTTAGAACTCTTCGACTGAAAGTGAGTGGTAAAATTTCTGGAGGTACAGGTCAAATAAAATTTTTATGTGGGAAAAGACGTGGTTCCTGTCCTGGAAGTTTAATACACAAGGGATCCATCTCTGATGCCACCGGTAAAGGAATATTTAACAGGCACCAAAGATTCTCGCACTGGTGTCCTGCTGGTGGAAAAAATAGAAAGATGAACACACGGACACAGAAACACACACACACGAAAGTCAAATCCTGTCCTTTTTTTTTTTTTTTTTTTTTGAGGAAGCGGTAAAGTTCACCTGCTCAGTGTAAGTTTTACAAAATAAAGTGATATTTTATAATAGAACCTCATAAATCTTCTGTACGGGTACTTCCCCTCTTTCCCTTGAATTTTAAATGGACCACTTAAAGGCAGAGTAATTAGTTATCAAAAGTTTTACAAAGTGAACTCGGTAATATACCCAAGGGATACATCTTTTCTCTTAAACCCGACTTACTGCTCGGCTCTTGTGCAAAGAAGTTTAAGCATATTCATGAGGATGCATATTTAATCGGGGTCTTTGTGAAAGATCAACGAGGAATAAGATTAGAAATTTAGAGGAGAAAAATGGATTGTAAAAATTCCCCAAAATCATCCCTTTCCTAAAATATCCTTTTCTTCGCCTCACAAACACATTGGGCTGTGAATCTATTGTATTTACATTAAGCTGGGAAGTGTCAGCATACAATTCTTCTATTTTATAACGAGAGTTTACACAGGAGCGTTTATATTATTGGCGGATGTAGTTCTATCTATGCATAAGTTTTGTAGCTAGTTGTAAGGGACCCCTAGTGAATTTTTTTGAATTCTGAATTTAAGATTTCTCGTCCTACCATTTCCATTTGTTTTTGTTTTTCGTGTTGATCTTTTAAGAAAAATGAAAATTACATCAATTAGTATGTGTATGACGTTCATTCATTCACATATTCTTCTACATCATATCCTTCTAAATCCTCCAGCTGAGAAAGAATTTCCACTTAAATATTTCCTGAGAATTTTTTTTATTCTTTTACAAAAATTTTGTTTTTCGTTGGTCCTGAACTTCAATAACCCGTCTTTTTAAGCTAACAGCAGGAAACGTGCATTGTGCTTTAAGCTTTTCTAAACTGCTCGGATGTCATAAGGATCAACACATAAAACACAAAAAGGCGACAAGGGACTATTCAAAGTAAGATTTGGTAACAATGCACACACAAATACACACGTGTGTGTGTGTGTGTGTGTGTGTTGTTAGAATCATATCTGAATAAGGTAATGGTGATAGGAGGTTTTATTAATTTTAAAAGGCAAGTGAAGGACCATCAATGAGTGTCCAAATAGAATATCATTAAGAGGCTGAAGAATTCTAAGACACCACACTTGACGGGGTAACAGTGTGATGACGCGCAAAGGTATGGTGAAGTGTGATTGGATTGCTGACTATATAGTATCCCTGAATGATAGTGAGTGGAATAGTAGTCCTTTTGTACATGGAAAGTTTTTTGCAGGTTCATAATAACTCTCAATTTACTTAGGGAAGTGTGTGGATTTGACTGAGAAAGTACGACGTGCGAATGGGTAAATTAAGATTGCGTTGTTTTGGACAAGAAATGGGTGTGAAGATCAATTCATTACGGAGCAGTAGTGTGAGATGAATCAGAGTAAAGGGAAAAATAGTTTTGACATACAAAGACTTATGCTAGAATTGAGGATACAATGCGGAGGGTGGTGAGGATGTTGGACGTTGAAAAAATATAAAGACTTTTATCAAAAACATTTTTATATATGAAGATGGGAGATTCAACTCCTTTCACGCAAAACTGTGTATGCGACTACTAAGAGATATCTCTGTAGCTCTCTAGTATTTTTATATAAAAAGTAAAGTGAGAAGTCAAAGAAAAGACGGGATAGGTACGTGTAAAACTGTGGGATAAGAAAATGAGATGTAAATGGAATGTGGAATGTCTTGAATGTCTTACTTTCGCAAATTGCTGCGTTACTTAGGGTAATGGAAAATCATTGCATTAAGCAGTAATTAGAAACTGCTTGTTAGTGGTAAAAGTTAAAATGAGTGTGAAGAAGAGAAACGTTGAGGGTAAATGGGTACAAGGAAGCTGGAACAAAAAAAGTAGTTATGGACGGTAATGGAGGTATTCTGGGTGTAAATACCATGGAGGACTGGACATAGTAGAATTTCAAGGGGATGATGTCGGCTACCAGATCAGAGAGGGAAAGATGCAAATGAGAAGTCGTATTTAAAGGAAACACAATCCTCTGCTGAGAATGTAAGGATTTGCAGACTTATTGTCCCTCAAAATAAATTAGGTAATGATTTAAATCAATAATTTATAAACTCATCTCTACCATCATATAAAAATATTCATTCTCTCACTTTGGAGCCTTTCCAACATAGACGCATTCCTTAATATTAATATTCTTTTACTTTTAACGTGCTTTTATTCCCAAAGGTTCTTTTAAGGACTTTTTATTGGGGTGTGGTCTTCGGCTGCCCTGCCTGAGGTTAATAATCTTATTAAAGGTTAAAAGAGAAGCCAAGTTAAGAGTACTGAAGATGAAAGGTCAACTGAAAAAGTGAAGAATGGGAAGATGCCATTAGTTAATAAGATTGCAAGGACATTCTTCAGTGACATATATAAGTAACAATGTTTGACCAACCTGGTTATTAAGGAATGCATGTACGTTGGCAAGGTTCCAAAGGAACAGTGAAAGAATGAATATCTTTATATGGAGGTAGAGATGAGTTTATAAATCATGGATTTCGATCACTACCTAATTTATTTTGACGGACAATATAGTTTGTTTATAATAGAATTAAAATGCATTCGCGAATATGAACCACCAAATATCACTTAATATAGAATTCATATAATTTGGAAATAATTTATATCCATGGGGAATTTACGACAGATAAGTGCATATACCCCAAAAAGGATTCTAACCTGAATCTTTGGTGCAGGTACAGTGATAGATGATCGACTTGGTCGGTCGACAATATTGATAACCGAATGGTGAAGTCATTATTTCAAAACCGAAAGCCCAGGTTCCAGCCATATCCAAGGTAGATGTCCTTTTTCATTATCCACATATATTCATTTTCTCCTTATCTACCTTCCACGAATTATGCTTTCAACCTGTGGCTTCATGTCTCCCAGTAATTGCTTCCCTGATTTTTTAATCAATATCTCTCAAAGCATTATTGACTCTTCACAAACTTCGCAGATGAGCAGTTTGGCTTCCAAGGTTGTTGAAAGTTGCACTTAAAATTGTTTACATTAGCATACTAATACTCTGATTAGTCTCTATCGTCAAACTTATTTAGAGAAGAATTTCTCTCTTTCTCTCTCTCAAACAAACTTTGTACTTGAGTTTGTCTGTCTGCTTAATCACCCATCTCCCTCTTCTGTTTTTATTCCATTTGCTCATTATTATTGTTTTATTATTATTATTATTATTATTATTATTATTATTATTATTATTATTATTATTATTATTATTATTATTTGTGTTTCAGATGCAACTCCGCTGAGCACATCATTCTGGTCAATCCAGGTTTAAAGTTCTCATTGGACGGGTTGGTATCGTTCTCGGCTAGCACTCTGCTGGGCCCGAGTTCGATTCTCCGACCGGCCAATGAAGAATTAGAGAAATTTATTTCTGGAGATAGAAATTAATTTCTCGTTGTAATGTGGTTCGGATTCCACAATAAGCTGCAGGTCCCGTTGCTAGGTAACCAATTGGTTCTTAGCCACGTAAAATAAACCTAATCCTTCGGGCCAGACCTAGGAGAGCTGTTAATCACCTCAGCGGTCTGGTTAAATTAAGGTATACTTAACTTAATCCAAGTTAACTAGAATGGAAAAAAAAAAAAAAAACAGCCGGAATCGAGGACTATATAGGAAGAGTAAGCGAGAAGAAAAATGAAATATAAAACCAAAATTAAAATACTGAAGGAGTAGAAGGGGAAGAGATGACATACTGAGGAGAAGAAGGTTTAACCAAAGAAATCTGGATCACAACAACTTTTCCCTGGAGCCTTAGGACACAAGTTCAAAGAAGAATCCACAGCCATTCCGATTCAGTTGCTCAACCAGAAACAGGTGAGTTATTTGGGAGGGAAATGTTCTTTAACTATCTCATGTTAAAGAGTGAGACTTAATATTTCTTTTTACTGTTGCAGTGGCGTTAGGGGGGAATAGTAGCAGTATTTTTTATTGCATGTTTACTGCTTTGTTCTTTCTCTTGTGCTCATTATGACTGGAGTGAGAAGAAATAATGGCCTGAATTAATTTAATAACATCTAATTAGGGAAGACGTGAATCCGCATTGCCCGTTTTAATGAGGGCAGTAAACATGTAATTGCTACAGTATATGCAATATACATTTAGCAGTATTTAAGGAGCACACGCAAGGTTGCGTGAATCGTATTTTAGTCCTTGATGGCAGTGGATATGATAAGACTAGATCTACGTGATACGAATTCGTCAAACAACATTTGATTCGTTTGCTATAATTTTATTTTCAATTTCATATTCACATAATGTTATAGGTAATGTATATCTATATCTATCTATCTATCTATGTATATATAATATATATATATATATATATATATATAAATATATATATATATATATATATATATATATATATAATGTCTATATGAATGTATGTATGTATACGCCACCATCATCAGCATTAAAAACAATGATGTTGTTTCATCATCACCATCCTGACCATCATTATCGTCACCTTACTAACAAGAGAAGTCCGGCGAGATGACCCTCTCCATATAATCAACAAGTAATGGCGTGAAGAAAAGATAAACATAAATGAGGAAAAGTTAAGTATACCGTAGTTTAACCAGACCACTGAGCTGATTAACAGCTCTCCTAGAGAGGGCTGGCCCGATGGATTAGATTCATTTTACGTGGCTAAGAACCAATTGGTCACCTAGCAACGGGACCTACAGCTTATTGTGGAATCCGAACCACATTATACCGAGAAATGAATTTCTATCACCAGAAATAAATTCCTCTAATTCTTCATTGGCCGGCCGGAGACGCGAACTCGGGCCTAGCAGAGTGCTAGCCGACAACTCGACCGACTCGCCCAACGAGGAACTACAGAAACGAGGAGATAAAGAAGGAAGTGAGAGACACATCCCGAGAAGTGAGGAGATTATAGAGTCCACACAAAAGCCGAATGGGAGACAAGGCACAATCGACCGAAATAAAACGTAATTAAGAAG
>NC_089767.1:18427008-18449508 GCF_040412425.1 Macrobrachium rosenbergii | reverse complement strand
CATTTTTTTATCCCATTTATATTAATAAATTTCTTTTCTTAATAATGTTACAAAACGAGCAACATGCATAGAATACATGAATTTACTGTAAGGATATAAGTGACCAAAACATAAAAATATAAACCTAATGACATAACATGAGAAGTGGATAGAGGGAAAAATAAAATGCCTTCTTCAATTTCTTAAAAGGTTGTCATGAAATTCAAACTTTTTTTTCATAAACTTTTTCTACTCGAAACGCTCTTGGATCATGACAATGATCCATTCGTTTTTACAGTTATACATTTATTCTCAGTTCATACAGTCTTTCATTTATGATGGCTTTAATTAGATTCATTGAACGAGTTATAAAGAAACAGACACCTTCTTTGTCTATTCTGTACGCTAGTCTCTCTCTCTCTCTCTCTCTCTCTCTCTCTCTCTCTCTCTCTCTCTCTCTCTCTATATATATATATATATATATATATATATATATATATATATATATATATATATATATATATATATATATATATATATATATATATATATATATATATATATATATATATATATATATATATATATATATATATATATATATATATATATATATATATATATATATATATATATATATATATATATATATATATATATATATATATATGTATGTATTTATACTTATATATACATATATATATATTTATATATATATATAAATATACACACATATACATATATATGTATATGTGTGTGTGTGGGTGTCCGTATATCAATACCATTTTACCTTATGAAAAACACAGTTTCAAGTCGACAAATCTTTATTTTAGCGATAAAAGTAAGGATCTTATATTTCTCATGAGGTCTAGTGTCATGAAGCTTGACCAATCTACAAATGAAGCGTTGCAGCTTTTGAATTAGAAAAACTGTGCATGATTAAAAACTAGAAGAAGTATAATGTTTATACTATCTTGGTAATGTCAAAATGTTGTCATAAATGTTACAATTTTTGTCTTTTGCGTTTTTTCCGTCCGCACTTTTTTCTGTCCGCCGTCAGATCTTAAAAACTACTAAGGCTAGAGGGCTGCAAATTGGTATGTTGATCATCAACCCTCCAATCATCAAAAATACCAAATTGCAGCCCTCTAGCCTCAGTAATTTGTATTTTACGCTAAAGTTAGCCATGATCGTCCGTCTGGTAACGATATGGGACAGGCCACCACCGGGCCGTGTTTGAAAACTTCATGAGCCGTGGCTCATACAGAAAACACGATTGCGCCGAAGGAACTTCGGCGCATTTTTTACTTGTTATTTTTTATTTTAGATAGTTTCGAGAGTGATTTGTGTTGTTTTAAATATTTCACAAAACAAAAAAGTAGGCACCTTTAGTTTTGTGAAGAATATGCCCAAAAATTTGGTCAATTCACAGAAGAAACAAATTTCGATATATGTTCAGGTACAGATGATTCTACTCTTTCCTTATTTTAAGGGCTCTTTTTATAATAAGCTTACATTTTTATCACTCTTCAATAAACTCGAAAAGTCAACCACCCGGTATTCTTCCAGTTTTCTTTTCGTCCATTAGTTCTTCACTGGATGGGTCGATATCGTACTCGCCTAGCACTCTCCTAGGCCTGCGTTCGATTCTCCGGCCGGCCAGTGAAGGATTAGAGGAATTTATTTCTGGTGATAGAAATTCATTTCTCGATATAATGTGGTTCGGATTCCACAATAAGCTGTAGGTCCCGTTGCTAGGTAACCAATGGTTCTTAGCCACGTAAAATAAGTCTAATCCTTCGGGCCAGCCCTAGGAGAGCTGTTAATCAGCTCAGTGGTCTGGTAAAACTAAGGTATACTTAACTTTTTTTTTTCGTCCATTATGTATTTACTTTCTTGAGTATTCTGGTGCAGACCAAAATAAAAGATGCTTAGAGAAAGTTGCCCTTTTGTCAGGTGTTCCCTGTGAACCCAGAAGGCATTCCGGAAAGTGTGCAACGAATATAACTATCGCTATCTCTCGGAGAAAGTCAAGAGAGAGAAAAGAGAAAAACAGCTCTAATATTTAAAGGCCTTTGGAGGGAAATGCGATTTCAAGCATAGAGAAAACTCTTATAACGAATAAAAGAGATCTTGTAAAGTATAAAACTGTCCACCGGTTGCATGCATATTCTGCGACAGTTGTCCTTCATCCTTATAAATAGCCCACAACATTACGCGCACAGCGAAGAAAGAGTGAACTCGTTGCACGTTTCTGCCTTATTTTAGGAAATTTATGCGTGTGCAAATCAACAGTCCTCGAACAGCTCTCTTCGGCGATTGTTTCTTTCCCTCTTCGCTATTCTTTCGACTATTTTCCCCGTCTCATATATCCCGGCTTTCAATAACCTTTCTTTTTAGAGAAAACTGGTAAATACGAGACAAATGTATCCATCAAAGAGCAAAATACGTTCGAAAACAAGTGAAAAGAAAAGTCACATACTTCCGCCGAGAAACCTCACAAATATCCCATGGATTGAAGATAATATCCAACCAGCCACATTTCGCTCCACATTCCCAGCACCCAAATTTATTAACATTATTCCATCCACCTGGAAATGCGCATTATTTAGCTCTCGCCACCTGGCTCCTGTTCCAGCCCACTTCCAGAGATTCCAGAAGAATCCCATCCTCCACGTCCTCTTCGCTCGGTGAGAATTCAGATGACACGACATTTCATAATTAAAATCTATTTGCATGATTGAAATATAAGAGACTAACATAAACACATATTCTAAGGAGTACTCCTTGTCTCAAATTCTTCGAGTTGAAGTTTTAAACTGAATATTGTTTTTATTGCTTCTCTTAAGGAAACAAATCCTTATATGCAGGAAGTCAGAAGTAGAATAAATCTTCGGAAGCCACAAAAATTAAAGCAAAGCGCAAAGAGGAGATATGAGCCTGTTCAGAATATCAGTAGAGAGAACTGAAAATAAAACAGTTACAATGGTAATACTGATTGCATACCATACATGTATGAGTAAACATCTATCTCCAAACGACCTTAAATATTACACGAACTGCTTAAATTAATCATTGATATATATATATATATATATATATATATATATATATATATATATATATATATATATATATATATATATATATATATATATATATATATATATATATATATATATATATATATATATATATATATATATATATATATATATATATATATATATATATATATATATATATATATATATATATATATATATAATATGAGGAAAGTAACTTCAAAATAAAAAAAATTGTCAGTAATGAAGTAAACTTGCCACTTCCTCATAAAACTGGAATTGTATACATAGGTGAATGTCCACTGTGCCATCTAGTATATTTCAGATTCCATGACCATAAGGGCGTTAGTAGCAGAACTGGAAGACTGTTAAAAAGCCCTTTGTATTCAGCCTTAATTTATATTAAGGGGTAACTTTGACAGCATAAATTTAATAAATCAAATCTAAATCAGCAATAAAAAATTAAGAGACTTCGAAAGTTAGCGCATCGATTCTATCCAGAACGAATGGTTGCAAAATACTGTTATTTTTGCGAAGCTGGTGTCGTTGAATTTAAAAACAATCAAAACCATCTTTTATCAATTTGCAAAAGAAAAACTTTGACACAAAAAACAAGAAAGAAATTAATCTGATTAAATGTATTCGAATGACGGGCACAGACTGCTAAATAAAAAAATAATAATCCTCACTTCGTATACAAAGGAAATTAAGCTATTCAAAAACACCGCAGGGAAAAAACATAAAAAATCTTTGTACTCTTTGTACTCAAGCTTATTAATTCCTTCCTGAGAGACTTCCTTTTGCATGACTTTTTTATCTTTTTTTTATTTTCTTCAATAGCTTTCTCGTTGTTGTATTACGAATGAGATCGCATGGGGACAAGGAAGACAACAAGTTTAAAAACTCTTTCAAGGGAGGGTGCGAAGGAGAAAGCGAAAAACGTAACAGAAATCTGAAGAGGTGGCTTTAAAGTTTTTATACGATGCTGTTCATTATTGTTTAACTGTTATTTATTTACACATATTAAGCACTGTTACATGTTACTTGGATAATTAGCGTTGAATATATATATATATATATATATATATATATATATATATATATATATATATATATATATATATATATATATATATATATATGTATATGTATATGTATATATATATACATACATATATATATATATATATATATATATATATATATATATATATATATATATATATATATATATATATGTATATATACATACACACACATATATATATATATATATATATATATATATATATATATATATTTATATATACATAATATATTATGTATATGTATATATATATATATACATACACACACACACACACATATATATATATATATATATATATATATATATATATATATATATATATATATATATATACTAGCTGAAGTGCCCAGGTTTGCATGGTAAAAACTCAAAGCGTAGAACACACCCAAAACGTAGAACATACCCAGATATTTGTTTACCCCAACCTTATATTAGACAGGAAAAGGAATCAAATCTACCTACAGTGTAATATCAAAGAATTTTATGTATAAGTTTTTAAAAATATAAATACAGTATACAAATTATAAAGTAAAACTTTCACAAATTCAATATAACACTACTTTAACACAATACTTGATTTTAAACATTTTTAGTTTCAACATCAGAAGCAAGAACAAATAAATTCTTGGGTGAACCCACCCTTAAACATGCAACATAATGTTGTCCGTGAGAAAAACATGACGATCTCAAATCCACTCCACAGTACTTAAAAGACTGTCCCTGTGCCTTGTTGATCGTGATTGAGAACGCAAGTCTAACTGGAAATTGCAGTCTCTTAAAGTTAAAGGGAGACATGTCGGAATGAATGATATCCATGGGATAAAAACTGTTTCGCCCTTTCCTTTTCTAATTACATTGCCCAACATTTCTGACATTTTATATTTTACCCGTTATCAACCACCCACCCCTCTTCCTATCGGGGCTGAACTTGGACTTGAAGACCATCAGGAGTGTCACTATTCATCTCAGTGACCTTGAAAACTATGGATTAGAAACTAATATCTGTCGTTTTCGCTTATTTTTACGTCACCCGCTTCCCACCCACACCCCCTTTGGTGCCAGTAGTGTCTTACCCCAAAAGTATTCCTTTCCAGATAGTATGTCATATGTACACCGAAATGAGGTATGATAAACCCGTAAATTTTATTTAGTTGCTAAGTCTACGGGCAGAGCCAGACCCGTTTCAGGAAAGCCCTTCCCACCCCCACCCCCTTTGTGATGTCTTACCCCCATAGTATTATTTTCCAGATAGTAAGTCATATGTATACCAAGTTTGGTTGAAATAGCTCATTGCATTTCAGAGTTATGCTAGAACAAACAAACATACATGCATACACACACATACATACTGTACATCCATTTATATATATACATATACATTATATTTCTTTACACACAAACACACACACACACACATATATATATATATACATACATATGCGTGTATGAGCGCGTATAAATATATTTATACGTATATGAACACTATATATATACATAATATATTTATATGTATATGTATGTATAATATATAATATATATATATATATATATATATATATATATATATATATATATATATATATACACACACACATATATATGTAGAGAGAGAGAGAGAGAGAGAGAGAGAGAGAGAGAGAGAGAGAGAGAGAGCTGTGAACTCCTTCCTCATGTATGTGCACTGGCGATGATTTCGGAATAAAAAAAAAACAACTTGATACTGTAGAAGTCACAATTAGTCAAAATTACCCAAAGAGTAACTTCTTTTTTACGTTTGTAAGATTTTTTTTATTTTAATGAGATAAAGTAAAAAGTTAAAAAGGGGGTGCAAGTAGAGGCTAAAGGGACACCCTACGGAGGCAACTGCTGACTTTGATGAGAGTGAAGTAATGAGATCACTATTCTTCCATTGTGCTCCTAGAATGGTATGTTTGTCTGGTTGGTTTGGATGAAGTTAACCTTATGCCAACACGGCTCTAACCTTAAGGCAGCCTGCAAGTGCAATAAGATGTGAATGGGATTACTATGCCTGGTGTGTGCCAGCGAACTCTGCCTACCAACACGGAAAAACGATATATTTATTTCTGTGAAACTCATCAGTAAATTAGGAGCCTTTGTAAACAGAAATGGAAAATCAAAGTGTGTTTCGACCTTTCATAAGTTGTTTTCATGATTTTATTTTAACATTTTATCAGGATAAAAGCTCCAGGCAATGCCTGATGTTTGCTTAACTAATGAAAATGCCTGTACAGGATCAATGAACATAAAAGAAACAGCAAAACGAATATTACAATACACAAACTCCACTTTCATAATATTGCTTTACACTTCAGAATCTGAATTCTCTGTTCTTGAAAAGTCGAATGAACATCTGTAGCTTGGAATAATCACGTCTACTCCCAAAGAATACCTTTCCGGGTATTGTAGCATAGGGACAAACAATGGCTATTCTTTAACTGTGAGCGACATAAGTAAAAGAAACCTTTGTGGTTATTTAATCATCCGTGGATATTCACAAACAAAAACCCTTATCAGTCCTTTGTTTATTTGTAACTCAAATTTCTGTCAGATTTTCTTTACTTTAGTTCTTAATCTAATCACGATCGTTAATTTCCAACTCACCTTCAGGGAAAAATATTTCTTATAACCTACTAAAAATACTATTGCCCAATAATATAATATTACTTTTACTTCCATACGAAATAGCAAATTTACATTTTTATGTATACATGAAATGATCTTGTCCATTTTGAGTTTGGTATGCTACATATACTGGTGTGCATGTTTTTACTCTGTCCATCATAATTTTTTATTGTCTCTTGTTTTATTCACTGCATTGAAATGCTTTGTGTGGTTTCTAAGTCTTTGGAATACCAGCTTTTCCACAGGAACGGTAAGTAATTTTTATATCCTGTGACTGAATTCTTATTATTTCTTTTTCATGGCGTACTTAACCTTTAAGCGATTCATCTGACAAAATCCGTTTTGGAGCAATTTATTTAATAGCGCATCATTTTGCTTGAGCCTTATCACATCAGAAAACCAGACGATGATGTCCTTGAGTGATAAAGACATCAAAGCGAAGATGCCATTACATCCAAGAGATACTTCATGCTTTGAACTCTGACAACGCAAAGACTGTGTACCTGGATAGCTTAATATCTTCAATGGATGAACTCAAGGCACCTAAATCTAAGATGGTTTTGCAAAATATTCTCGCTCTTTCAAATTTGAACTGAACCAGTTACAAAACTGTCGACGTGGTTCAGCTGGGTATATCGTAAATCACAGGTCAGTCAGGAACAGGTATTTTATCGGATTATTTCAACTTTTGCCCACTGAGACTCAACCAGAATCAATGAGGAATTTTAATCTCATTTTGATATTACGAAATTTAGGCTGTCAAGCCCAGCACCAGGGTACTTTCGGCCATTCAGCGCTTAAGATAGTGAAAAGGAGTTGGAGTGGTTGGACAGCAATATAAGAGATCCAGAAAATAAATGAGGTGAAGCACAAGGAGCTAAATGTGAAACTAAGAGAAAACCTTATAGTTGAACTGAGACATAGTTAGAGAGGTTGGATATCAAAACTGAAGAAAGGCTGGGGAATGGAGGTGAACTGAAAGACTAAAAATTGGGAGCAGCTAGGGGCCGAATAGAGTATCAATAGCGGGGAACTGATGGGGCTGCTCCATACGGGGGTGACGTATTTCAACGACAACTAACAAGAATGCTAACAAGAATACTTTAATGAATACATAATGTATGGGTAAATGGACCAAATATATGATGCTAGGATGCTGAAAATTTTATTTTCTTTAACATGGCATGTA
This sequence comes from Macrobrachium rosenbergii, assembly GCF_040412425.1. Classification (NCBI taxonomy): domain Eukaryota; kingdom Metazoa; phylum Arthropoda; class Malacostraca; order Decapoda; family Palaemonidae; genus Macrobrachium; species Macrobrachium rosenbergii. The sequence continues at coordinate 18,441,542 of NC_089767.1, read as the reverse complement.
ACATTCATCAACAAGAATCACGAAATATGTCATGTACGGAAATTTATCCTTCCTTTTGCATATTCAAATAAGCATTGCTTGCTTAAACAAATTTTGAAACTACGATGTTTTTTCATCTATGAGTAATTATTCAAATTCTGACAGTTTGTATTACTGTTAGAAATTAATGCCTCAATTCACTCTTTCATTCCATCTTGTGTAACAACTATTATTAGTAGTTATCGAAAATTTCAGTCGGTGCATTACCAGTAAATGTTTTGTGCAGTCTACACATCCCTTTGCCGATTTTGAGCGGAAGAACCTAGCAAAATTACACCTTTCCTAACAGCATACATAGAACCAGCGCCTTGGGAACCAGAGCTCTTCAAGATAAATCTAACATTCCTCCGCCACCACTACCGCAAGCAAGGCAGCTCGAAGGTTTTAACAGTTGTAACAAATAGCTCAAGGTGCAAATGAGAGAGCACCAGCACAAGATATATATTTCACCGACGGATCAGTTGATCTCAACATTGCAGCAGCAGCAGTCTTGTAGCCCTCACTTTGAGAATGTTGGAGGCGTTCTAATACTGCCTCCATCCTTCAAATGGGGCTAATAGCCGCTGAAAAGCTTTAGATGACTCCAACTATAAATAAGAAAATATTACGACCCAAACCGACGTCATGGGCACCATCCACGATAATGACCAGGGTAAAAGCAAAGGAAAATATCAAACTCATTAGTGATATCTAGGTAACCGGCTCTCTCCACCAAAGTAGAGGCAGACAAATAAAATTTAACTGGATTCCTAGTCACGTGGGGATCCACTGAAATGAAGAAGATGCCCTTGCAAAAAAGCGGTCTGCAATGCAGCCAGATTTGCATTACACTGGGCCATCAAGAAGCAAGCACTTTCAGGCAGGCTTTCTTTGATGGTTCAAGAACTACCAAATGGTATATAGAAACCAACAATCTCCAGCCGCATCACATTTCCAGTGAAACCGTGCAAATTAGCAGCGATTATACACAGATTGGATATCTGTGCAGCTGGCAAAGGATAATAAGACAATCCTAGGCCATGCAATTACTGCGAAACTGCCGCTTAAGAACCATTAGAACACTATCTGCTACAATGCCCAGAAACCACCCAGATAAGAGAAAATTATACAGATAACGATTTAACAGCGCCAAAATGATCGGAGTTCATCCTGGAAAACATTCCTACACGCCTCAAGGTAGGAAAAGATTCGACTGTCACTCTGGAAACACCGGGCTCTCCCTGTCTGTAATGATAAATACCATCAAATGCTCTACGGCACTTGTTCAACTGTTATCCTTGCCCACATTTTCCCTTGGTATTTTTCTTTTTATACCCTGCATAACCTCCCACCCTCGTTTCTTTTACCTTTATATATATATATATATATATTATATATATATATATATATATATATATATATATATATATATATATATATATATATATATATATATCCTTCCATACCCCTTCTCCTTTTCGCATATTTCTCTCTTCTCTCTCTCTCTCTCTCTCTCTCTCTCTCTCTCTCTCTGTATGTATCTTGTTCTCTATCTCCAGGTTAAGTTTCCTTAAGGAAAACATCGTAGTTAATCCAAAACCTAATCCATAAAATTAATGCAAATCCCCTGAAATCCATTTAATATTCCTCTTTTGATGTGATGTGAAAAATTATAATTAACTTTGACTCGCTTTATCTTCTGGCGTCCATAATACTGGGAAGAAAATCTCCAGACCATATATGATACCGCCTTCTGGTAAGAGTTCATTTTTTTCAATTATCATTTCCAACAATTTTTAATAAGCTGCATTTAAACCAACCCTGACTCTAAATGTCTAGTCTTCAGGAAGTTTGCCTATATACCTACAACTATACACATAACTATATGCATACAATCCCCACACACACACACACACACACACACACACACACACACACACACACACACACACATGCACACACATATACATCTATATATATGTATGTATATATATATATATATATATATATATATATATATATATATATATATATATATATATATATATGTGTGTGTGTGTGTATATAAGAAAACGTAACTTCTTATATAAACAAAACAAAGGGAGAACAGAAGAGCGTTGTAATTCAGTAGGTGATTCTACCACTTGCAACAATATTGGTTTTATTAATAGATATAAGTGCTATTTATACAAGTTGCCTCTATATCACAGGCAAGCGAGGGATACCGAACTATTCAGGTTCGGGCTAACCGGAAAGGATAAAAAGTGTTCATATTTTTTAAAAACAGGATTCAAAACGACATGGTCAGTGTTATCTGTTTTTAATGATCCTTGTTAGTGACTGAGGTGTTGTTCTATTTATTTAGAAAAAAAATTCAACCATCCAACATTTGACAGAATCCTACTTTCATAAACAATTAGTGCATTTATTCACTCGTTCTTATTCTTCGTTTTGTGTCCGACCTTTATTTTGACAGTTTTCCTATAAAACGCTCATAAAATTTAACACGTCCTTTCAAGGATTAAGAACCAACGGTACTATGGTAATTAAAATCATATGGATTATATCTTATGAAAATATCACTAATTATATTGATGCCATCAAGGTGAGGGGATTTATTTCAATACATTTTATTTTATGTTATATAATTTTATTAATTCTATTTTGTTTTTTGTTTCCTCTGGCACACCATTGGGAACCAGTGAAAATCTGATTAGCTTTATAAACATTTTTTTTTCGTAACGTGGTCCAAATATTTGTGGAAACAATCCCTGGTGAATTTTTATAATTCAGAACAATCAGATAAAAATATTTTTGTATATCCTTTGCAGTAATGCCATATCTACGAAAATGGGTGTAAGATTTCGGAAGATTAATTTATTTATATACTGTAAGGTTGTAGAATGTAATGTCGTTACTGATCAGACCTCCTAAGAAATTATTTATATAACTCTTTCCCAATCTACTTCAAATACTATGCTTCGTACAAGGTTGATGAATTCGATAAAAAACATATTGATATCGCCTAAGATTGGATTACAAAATATCAATATGTCATCAGCGTACGTGAGCCAGATCATTATCTCTAGTTTTATTGAGTTTACTACTTAGATTTTAAATACACCATACACAAATTTGCTATAACTGGACTAAGTGGATAGACCATGCTACCCCCGACTTTGATCACTGAAACTATTATTAAAAGATTTTAAAAGATACTACTGGGAATGCACAGTTCCAGCAAATTATCAGGTTTGTTTTTGAGCATGTGGTAAATGGTCAGCATGTGGGGGATATTGCAAAAAAATAAACCTTATGTGTCTTTAGCAGCAGCCCTATTGAATCAGGAATTCGCATTCAGACTCAATAATTTTACATTAATTTTACATTGTGAAAAATCTCTCCCTTGGCTGAGTCGGTTGAGCTTCAGACCGTCGCTCGATGGGCCGGAGTTCAATTCCACCGACCGGCTGATGAAGAGTTAGAGGAATTTATTTCTGGTGATAGAAATTCATTTCTCGCTATAATGTGGTTCGGATTCCACTATAAGCTGTAGGTCCCGTTGCTAAGTAACCAATTGGTTCTTAGCCACGTAAAATAAGTCTAATCCTTCGGGCCAGCCCTAGGAGAGCTGTTAATCAGCTCAGTGGTCTGGTAAAACTAAGGTATACTTAGATTTTTACATTGTGAAAACAATATACAGACAGTAAAATTTTATCCTGAGATCTTCGGAATGTCTCATTTGAGTTGGTAAAAGCACACACAAAAAAAAAGGAGAAAGGAGACTCAGTAGCTATTTCGATTTTACTTACCCATGTAAATAAATTGCAGCCAAAGGGAATAATCTTAGATAAATGGTCAATCCCGGTCTGAGATTCAAACCAAAGCCTTTCTGGTTCGGAATCTGGGTGACAGTTGCTGCATTCGACCGTTAACATGGTGGATGTAGGGTCGTTACTATAAAGACAAGGGCAGCCTGTCACCCAGTATATAAGCTATTTTTATAGAAAGGTATATAGTCCACAATTACTGCCCTTCCGAACTCACGGATTCAAAGCTTCGAGTTGAAAATCTAATACATTAAACTCTGCAACATGCACTGCATTATATCCTATTCCTTACAAAAGTTGTTTAGGATGAACCAATTTTATACTGAAAAGGTACAATCTTTTGGGAAGAGATAGATGCACATATCCCGTGAAAATGGTTTTGGATTATAATTCATTGCATCCTCAAGCAGGGGAGAACCTAGTGAATAAATACGTTGTGAAAAGACATATCCGGTAAATGACACAAAACGCCAATCTCTCCACAGGCTAATAGCAACTTCAAACATCATGTCAGTTTGGGTACAACCGAACTTTGCTGCCTTAAGAAGGAGCAGTGATTTGTGGTGTAGATATTGTGTACCTCAAGGCAAAGGAGATCCTAGAAAAGGGTTGCAAGTCACTTGGGGTGAAGAAATGTCTCATAAATGGTAGATGAGACTGATATTTTGACTAGTTAACGGTAACAGCACATTTTCACTTCTTGGAGAATTCCAGAGAAGAAAATGACAGCACTCGTGCAACTCCTCATTAAAGTTGCCAGATGGACAGTTTCATTGGGTTTGCTACCAAATGTCTTATACTGATACTCCAGAAAACCAGGTAAGAATACTACATATTAAGTCTCGAAGCTGAATACAGTATGTGTGATTGTAGCGTACAAGGTATAAATTGCATGATGACTGGTCTGTCTAAGGAAGGAATGCTGAATATTTTGGTCCTTGGTACAAGTGCATGATTGGCAAAGGTAAGCAGTAATTTTGCCAAGGTCAGCTAAATGGAATAGAGCTTGGAAAGTCATTTTACTTTTAATGTCAGGAAGATTATATGGCTGGTGGCAGTTTTAGTTTAAACAAACAGTAGTACGGGTATGACTGAGTACGGCAGAAGTAAAGGGAGTTATTGAAAAATCATAATAATAATCAAGAATGGAACTGAACGAAAATAAAAGGCCGTGTTAAAGAGACCAAAATTGTTCCTATTGGGGTTGGGAATGAAAGGGTGGCGTGCTGAAATTATATATATAAATATATATATATATATATATATATATATATATATATATATATATATATATATATATATATATATATATATATATATATATATATATATATATATATATATATATATATATATATATATATATATATATATATATATATATATATATATAATATATACAGGTATGAAGTACGGCAGAAGTAAAGTAGTAGTTATTGAAAAATCATAATAATAATCAAGAATGGAACTGAACGAAAATAAAAAGGCCGTGTTAAAGAGACCAAAACTGTTCCTATTGGGGTTGGGGAATGAAATAGAAATTATATATATATATATATATATATATATATATATATATATATATATATATATATATATATATATATATATATATATAAATATATATATACATATATATATATATATATATATAATTATATATATATAATATATATATACATATATATATGTAACAGATGCGATATTAAAGAAAAACAACTCTATATATAAAACTCATACGTGAGACTGAGTTATCTAATAAGTCACTCGGAAACAATTTCGCGTATATGAGCTTTTGCATAGCAGCTACTCTTATAGGAAGCTGTTCGCTTTGTAAGAGATAAAGGTCATTCACCGGATGAAAGAGCAATCAATTAGAGCGCTAATTGATGTTATTTTTAACTGATGTTTTTAATGTGCTAATTATTTCCCCTGGTGTTTCATCATTAATCACTTATTTGAATGGATGTAAAATTATGACATTTTATAGTTTCCAGTTATCAATTCATATATTTTTAGTTTACATCTGAAGGTTTCTTTGTGCGTAATGGTATGCACAAACATTCGAGAGAGAGAGAGAGAGAGAGAGACTTTTTTTACTATTTAATGCTTGAAAGAGTAATTTTTCTTTCATTATAACTTCATTTTTAAGTTAACTTTGTATTATTACTCAATGACATAATGTCAAGATCAATCTCAAGAATATATATATATATAACAATTAAACCGCATTTCAATGCTAAATTATTATTATATATATCAGTGTTCTCGAAAATTTAAGACCATCACGATATATTTTTTTAAATACAATCTATTATCTATGTTTCCATCGCATAGGAGAATAAAGAGTTATTCATGATGTCTCTTGCTATCAGTATCACCTTCCCACACTCAATGGAAATCTTTGGGCAATGAACTGTGCAGGAATAAGGTCAATCTTGTTCTTAAGAGAAATAAAAAGACATTACTTGATTTTATTTCAATTTTTTTATCAGATAAAATGGAATTAATTAATGCTACGCCTGCAGTTCTATGACAAGAAAAGAATTTATTTGCAAGGGAACAAGAATCAAAAGGCAAAAAACAACAAATTGGCTTAGAGCGCTTGAAAGAAAAAACTCGCCTTTTGAAAAATCTGCAAACAACTCATAAAACGAAGGAACACCTTCACTTAATGGCTTTCCTTAGGCGGGAAATATCTATCGTCTCATTGGCCGTCACAGTCACAGTCATCTCGAAACCTGATTGGCCACTGTCCATGGTGACATTACCTGATCGCCTTTCATTCGGTGAATACTACGCCTGCCAGCTCCTGCTGCTCATCACCCGATTTTGCCATAAGACACCAACAATTAGTATTCTAACCCTGTTATAATATCTTAATAAGACGTTTTACATCAAATATGTCCGTCATCAAAATATTTTAGGATATATTCATAATATTTTAGCATGATAATAAAATATTAAAGTACGCCTTATCAACTCTAATAATCACATTCATTATACTGAAAAGTTACAAGTTATTATTTTTCTTCCTGGCTATGCAGACGACATCGTGGCAGTGTAGCAATATATAATTAAACAATCCCTTCAATCTATCATATTTTATATGATCAATTTCCTTTTTCTTCTCACCTCATCCATTACAAATTTAATATAATTCAACCCTGAGATTTCTATTATATAAAATAATACTTTTATAGCAATTCTTTACTGAATATCAGTATAGATGTTTTACCACTTTTACTAAAGTTGTGTTCATTAAAAAAATAAACGATCTTTAAAAGAAACCGTCTCGCTTATACAGAATGCTTTACTTCTATCACACTGCCATCTTTTGTTGGAAATACTTCATATATATAATTATTTCCAATCGAAATTAATTTTATTCATATCATCAGTAAGCCATATCATTACTTGAATTTTAAAAATGTTTTTGGATGACAGTGCCATACATGGCAACTATTCAACGACGCCAACAGCTAGAATAGCAAACGAGGTCTTTGGTAGTAAACACGAACAACGACCAATCACAACTGAGGATGATGTAGCCAGTCAGAAGACAGGAGTTCCTTTCATGGGGATAATTCCTTGCATTTGTGGACTGCTGTTTGAAACAGGCTAGCAACTGGGACGCTTTTTAGGTAAAACCGCTCTATTGTATCCGCCACCTGCTTTCCCTGAGGACAAGAATTCGTGGAAGGTTGGTGCTTGAAAAGTACTAATTAATTTTCATAAAATTTTTTAGGTTAAATAAGAATGTATCCAGAGAAGATGTGAGATTTAGGGGAATATGATACCAGGGGATATAAGAAATATGAAAATTATAGGACTATTTATTAGCACTAGGAAGTAGAAGAAAAGAGGGTTTAAATGTTCATTTCAGGTTCTAGGAATGTCACGCACAGTCCCAAAGCTCAGACTAAAGTACCCTCATTCTACACATAAATAGGAGACCCGGTGTTCAGACAGGCTGGGTCCAGACTGACCACAAGCATATCTAGATGCGGAGTAATGGTCTGTAGACTATCACTGTTACACTCTGAAAAAATAAATGGGTACACAACTGCATTTCACATAGTAGGACGTACTAAAAAATATTGAATAATAAAATGTACTTTCCTTAAATGCTTTCGCTATAAACACATTTATTTCCAGGCAGCAATGCCTGAACATAAACAAGTAATCGAAACAAACTATTTTTATGCGTTATAATTCTTTGTTTCAGCCATATACAAATAAATTATTTTGAAATGATTATAAATTTTGTTAATTCTACTTTTACAATTATAATAAATACAACGTGTCAAATGTTATAGAAAAAATATTGATTTCCATGAAAAAAAAACAAAAAATCATACAGCATGGTAAAATGACTGAAATATACCGCCAATGAATAAAAATTACCTCACATAACTTAGCACGAAATGAAGCTCGAACTTTTGTGACTTATGTTATATAAAAATGCGAGATTAATGTTAATCCAATTATGCTGCTTAGCTCAAACGAAGAATACACCTTAAGTTCATATCAAAACGATAACTAAAACAAATGCCTATAATAAAAATAACTGGACTGAATAAAACAAATAAAAGGTAACTACGAAATAAGAATCTAGCAACGAGCACATTTCATTCCAAAATTAGAATTCGAGGAGAAAAAAAGGTATCTCAATTTTCACAAGACACCTGACGAGTCACAGGAATCTGAATTTATTTCCAATCAACCTCATCTTGTCCAAACATCCCACTCCGACAAATTGATTTACATTACGCTGCCCACCTGGGATGCGAGCATTATTACCACCTGGCTCTCACTTCATTCACTTCCCAGAATTCCACTCTCATCCCCCGCTAACCTTTTCCCTTGTCAGCGGAGCGGAATAATTCTGATGGCACAAGTGCCTTGCCCGAAGGAAGTATAAGAATCTGACTTATCGTCGTTCTGAAAATTGTTACACGCCTTTTTATAATTTCTTGCTCTTCACCAAAAATGTGTATATAATTTTATTTTTACAGATTTCATAGTTGTGAATTATAGATAATTTACAATTATTTACAGATACACTCTCCTGACATTATCCTTACCTAATAATGGACAATGAGAGATTAAAGCATTTTCAGAGAATAGCTAATGTTTTCATAAAATACCTTATTCAGCATCGAATACAAAACGCAAAGTAAAACCAGGAATAAATGAAAGGGTAGTACAAACCGTGCAGGGTATATAAATACTTTGTTGTTTACAAAAGAAGAAAATTTAAGTTTTTAAACATTTTTAGGTCCATATCCCTTTCAAGCAGCAATCTGAGAGATCTAAAATATCACGAGCTGATTGTACTGCTGCCATACTACAGTAATGTCACCATATCAACAAAGAGAGTTTCAAGTTTCTCAATAAAAAAAAATAAACGAGAATTTCTTACAAAGGGAACACGACTCGCCTGAGTACGAAGAAATATTTACTTCCAGTTATGACATAAATAACCTATTATTCTTACATGTGAACGCATAATTATCTTATTTTTTAGTATTTTCCTTAGTTTTAATCTGTATTCATCTTTTCTTTTTTATTCTACGTCAATTTAATTTAAAATTTTCAAAAACTATATTATGGCTAATTCAACTTAACACCATCACAAATGTTAAAATAACTTTTTTTATAACCAGATCGGCTACTTGCCTACGCTGAAGAGATATAGTTTTCTTAGCGGAAGTACGGCTTTTCTTATTTATGTCTTTGCATTTAAAGCGCCTTTCAAGAAAAAATAAATAAATAAAATACCGTCTGTAATTAGAATGCTTTAAATTCAATTGCTTTTATTTTACCTGTGTTCTTAAGAAATATTTTGAAATAAAAAAGTGCAGTATTGAATATGTAAATATAGAATTTACCTGATGTTGCTCAACGGTGTATGAAAGGAAACTTTTTGAAAATCGAAAGCTAGAAGAAATTTGGTTCAGAAACCGCAGTTATACAAAATGTCTTCCGTTTTCCAAATAAGACAACGGAAGCAGCGGAAAGAAATTATTTAGTGACAAACCGCCTTTTCTTGAGTAATATCTCAACGATATGGAAACAGAAAGAAATTTATCATGAAACACTTGGCATAAATCTAGAGGACCTCAAATTAATCAAACCTCTCACCCAGGAATTCCGCCCCCATATGTTTATTCACGTTATTTATTTGACCCTCCGGTCTTTTGCTTATATTATTCTGCTCTTTCTTACTCCCTTTCATATGTTCTTCCACTTATAAGTCGTACTGAGCCCCAGTCGTACCGAGCTTACGACCAGCTACCGATTATCAGCGACCACAAGTGGCGAAAAGGTCGTTGAAGACTTCCGTTGATCGTTCGTCAAGTTGTCGAAGATCGCTGACCTCCTTACGATCGATTTGGTCGCAAGGAGGCTGCTGGTGGTCGGCAAGTATTCTGCTATCAGTGGGCGACGAGTCTGCTACCAGTCGGCGAGCGGTTGGCGATCACCTACTGGTCGGCCACCTGTAGCCAACCAGTTTGTAAAAGCGACTGATGGCCGAACTGCTGAATGGTCGGCGGTGGTTGCCGACCTGTTTGCACCTGTAACTGACTGCAATGAGCGACTGGCCAACTACTGGTCGGCTACTGGTTGGCCACTGGAAGACGACCGACCATCCATTGGTTGCTCATTGGTTGTCAGCGGTCGCAGTGGGCGACCTTATCTACCTCCTCATATCTATTTTTTAAATGGAGATAAAAATAAAAATTATACACTTACATTGTACAGTCCTCTTTGGGGTGCAAACACAAGCCAATTGGGATTAAATATACTGAGAGCCCACAGTTCTTCTCAAGAGACGTATACAGAAACACGTCTTCACTTCAGTCGAGGCGAAAAAACCCCAATTTTTCTCCCACTACGACTGTTTCCTTCTCCTCGATCGATACCTACTCCCAAACAAGACATATTTCTACGTTTTTCGGTAGGTTAAATTTGGTGTTGAAACCCGTAGACTTTTTTTCAGGTTTTACGATTTTTCACCCACAGCTGGCCAGGACTCGTTGCTGTCACTCTTTCTCTCCTACTGACAGTTACCTACAGGTTTAGAGGCCTTTTTTTTTTTTAAATTCTAACCTGGTGAATTTTTCACTTCATCTGACCAGCTTCCTAATCAAAGTTCAACTCATTTTACAACTTTAACATTTCATCGAAGAAAGACTTCCGGCTGCTCTCTGAGCGAGACCCTCTGTGATTCTTCTGTGATGGAGGAGAACAGCAAAGGCATTTGCATTCTCTTGTGCTTAGTATTCTCGACTGGTGGGTTCCTAGTCATCTAACGTCTCCGACAAGTGGCAGACCGACCGCTGACTAGTGGGAGGCTAGCCCTATGATGGTGGGCGACTGAAAGCGCATCAGTCGCCCAGTGGTCAGCCACTGGTCGCCGGTCTGCTCGCAGGTGGTCGGGGGCTGGTCGTTAGCCCAGTGTGAGGGGTTTAGGAAGAGGTCCGGGCTTCCATAAGACCGGTATTATCTGAACCAATATATATATATATATATATATATATATATATATATATATATATATATATATATATATATATATATATATATATGTATGTATGATATGTATGTATACATACAGATATATATACATATGTATATATATATATATATATATATATATATATATATATATATATATATATATATATATATATATATATATATATATGTATATGCGTGTGTGGGTGGATTGAGTTCTGTAAAACCCCTTCGTTTTATAACACCTAATCCACATATAAACCTTGTCAAAGTAACATGTTAGACGTAAAGCTTATCCCAATTATTTATAGATTTCTTAAAATTTTACAATTTTCGACAAGTGATGAAACTACTGTTTTGTCTATTTAAAAACATATACGAGTTAATAAGTTTCATATTAGGGAAGAAGGCATTATTTTCAAATGATTTATTAGATTTGCTTTTCCCAAAACCATTTTCGTGTGACTTTACTTGTTGTATATTTTTTAAACGTTATCCTCTCAATCTGAATATGGGAGCTTCATACTCTGCCCGGATTGATTGCAAAATGGGTTTTCATCAATCTACATGGTACTGGCTGTCATCTCTCACACTGCATTTCTTTTAACATGTATTCTTTTTAGAATAATAAAAACTTTTATGGCACAAAACGTTTCCTCATTATTATATAGCATTTGTTTAGAATATGTAAATATCTGTATTTTGTAACATAAATTTTTACTACTCTTTTGAGATTCATTCATAGCATAAGGTATCCCACAAGAATCTTTCTTTCTTTAAATCTTCAGCTAAAAACCCTTACGGACACAGTCAACAGACTATAAACCCAAAAGGGCTCTAAACAGAAATAAGTCTGCAGGGTGAGACAAGATATAGGAAAAGGTGACAAATAAATACACTTGCAAGAATAGGCATTAAAACCGATACACCTGAATTCAAGAGGCGTCAGCAGAAAGCAGGAATGAATGTGCACCTCGCTTAAATATTTGGAGATCTATCATTGGTAGGAAACTATCAAACAACTAATGGGTTGCATCTTCGAAAACCAGTACAAAACCAATTAGTCATTTATTGGAAGTTAGGCTTACCTCGGCGACATGACTTCAGTGCTTATTACGAATGCTGAAGATGTCCTTTGGTAACAAAGGCATCAAAGGAAATATCCCATTATATCCAATAACACGGCAGGCTCTGGAAGCCGTCAAAGGCTATCTTGTTTGGTGAAGTATAATGCAATACATGGAGGAGATCTATAACTCCCTATTGCCGAGGTATGATGGATAAACCGAATATCATACGTCACCGGTACGCGTCTAGATGCCTTTATTTTATTTATAAAATGAATGAACTTTTATTATTTATATACTGATTGAATAATTCGGATTATGACTTTACAAAAGAAATTGACAGTTTATTCGACTGGCTCGATGATGTGGACTATCATATTTAAGAAATATTATCTACCCACTTAGCATGAATAAGTTAATTTCAGAGGAAAATTAATAAAACACATTACGAATAGTTATTCGGTATGACCGTTATTAAAATCAATCAAAAAATTTCACTTTATTGATCTGGTGAAGATTGAAAATCTAAGTATTTGTGGTTAATACCATATTATTTCTTGCCTTTAAATGCCATATTCCTTGTATAAGTATAGCTTGCTTTTAACTACATACATTCGCACACAGGTTCACGAGCCTATTTATGTATAGTTATATTTTCCATCATTAAGCCTTCACCAATATCAAGAGTTGGCTTCAAAGGAATCACACGCCAGAGGTGACATCCATATTCATACCTTAACATCTGAATCTTCAATGAACCCCTTTTCAGAAAAGTTCCACAACAATCGTTGCTTCATATACCTACACATAAAGGATCATCAGTTGCGCTTCTAACCGCCCACTTACATTAGACAGTTTCCTATACAATTCACGTTAAATAAAGCCCTTTCTTCCTAATGTTTTCTGCGTTTTGTCTATCTGGGTCTCTTTAGATCTTCGCCTACTCGTTTCTCTTCACACTATACAAAACCATCTCAAAACACCACGATCTGTCCTTTCTCCAAAAGATAGTTTTCATGACTTTTATGAATCTCCCCATGTCTAATCGGTGAATTCTTTAGATGCCACTTATACTATGCAGACCATTCATGTCAACACCTTGCTTTTCACTTACATAAAGGAGAACTGCCTCAACGATTTCTTTATACAGAAACTCTCATTAGCTTCAATGAATGATCAAAATCTTTGCCTTCCAAATATTCTACAGAGGCCCAGATACATTCCTTCCTTCCCTTTTCAGTGATTCGCTTCCACTCTCATAAAAAAACGTTCGTAACATTTATTCCCAAATATCTTTACATATCAAACACCTCCATTTTGCTATCATCCATACTGACATCCATTGATCCATTCTCCCTCATTCCACTTATACCCATAACCTTACAACTTATAGTTACTCTTAATTTTTGAAAATTTTTCGAATCTAGTTTCTTGTGCATCAGTAAACTTGAATAAAACTTATTTAGAAAAATATGAACAACCCTGTGAGAGATGAAAACAGAGTTAAATGAAACCGAGTGACAATGTAAATAAAATTATCTAAAGCAAAAAATAATTACTAAGGATGAAATTTACAATAAAGTTAGTATTCCCAAACTTTTTCTAAATTGAGAGTACTTATAAAATTTTCTCGCCAGGCTAATAATTAGTATTGTTTCACCGTGCAACTTATCAAAATACCTTCTCGATATTCTCAATCCAGTGATAAGTGCCGTTCGAGTATCTATAGGAGAAGTAACATAGACTAAATAAAAATGTTGAATACTGAATAGATTAAGAGTAACTGTAGGCAAATTAATCAAATTACTAATTTCTAATTTGTTAGAACTTTATCTAAAACCCTATATGGCAGGAGCTGGTGACACAATCTCAAAGAATAACTTTTCAGAACACATGAAACTTTGCACAAAAGGTTGTACATTTTAATTTATCTAGAAGTATCACTCTCAAAATATTGGCAAGAACATGAGAAATAAAATATCACATCTAAGATAAGTCAATTATACTTGGAATTTTCTGGGACTAAACTATTAAGCAACAATATTGCAAAAAATGTGTCACAGTTTAGATACATTGAAAACAAACACACACACAC
>NC_089767.1:18407008-18422008 GCF_040412425.1 Macrobrachium rosenbergii | reverse complement strand
AAATATCTACGATCAAGTAACACCAAAAGAGAACTTGAAATAATAAGGCTACCGAAAAGAGTCAAGACTTACACAGAATGCGTCTCTCATTACGGGTCTCCAAAAAAATGTCTCTCATTTTAGGCTTCCAAAAATGTTTCATTCTACTCCCCCAGTAAAATGTGTCTCTCATTCTAAGTCTCCAAAATAATGTCTCTCTCATTCCAAGTCTCCAAAGAAATGTTTCTCTCATTATAGGTTTCCAAAAAAAAAACTCTCTCATTCTAGGTCCACAAAAAAAATCTCCACAAAAAAAAAAAACTCTCATTCTAGGTCCACAAAAAATCTCTCCAAAAAAAAGTTTCTGTCATTCTAGGTCTCCACAAAAATCTCTCTCATTCTTGGTCCACAAAAAAAAATCTCTCCAAAAAAAGTCTTTCTCGTTCTAGGTCTCCAAAAAAATCTCTCTAATTCTAAGTCCACAAAAAAAAATCTCTCCAAAAAAGTCTCTCTCATTCTAGGTATCCAAAAACTGTATTTCTTCTGCTCCTAAGTAAAAATGTGTGCCTTTTATTCAAGGTCTCGAATTAGTGCATGTATTTTTTCAAGGGTTTACAAAGAAATGCCTGTTTCTTTTTATAGGTTTCACAAAAATTGCAAACCTTTTTTCTGGTCTCTGACAATTGTCCGTCTATTACCCTCAGATCTAAAAAAAAAAAAGGGGGTGTCAATTTTTTTGGTCTCACAAAAACTGTCTATATTACAAGGTCTCCCAATAACGCATGTCTCTTTTTCCAGGCCTCATAAAAATGCCTGTCTATTTTTCAGGCCTCAAAAAAATGCATGTTTATTTTTTCAGGCATCATAAAAATGCATGTCTATTTCTTCCGATACCACAAAACTGCGTGTTTATTTGTCTAGGACACAAATACAACTTACGTCAAAAATTACATGTCTGCTTTTCATGTTTCATACAAATTGCGTGTGTTTTTTTTTTCATGCTTGAAATAATTGTCTATTTTTCCAAGCCTTACAAAAATATACGAATGTTTCTCCGAGCTTCGTAAAAAATGGATGTAAATTTTTTCAGGTTTCATTAAAATGCAGGTCTCACAAAGAATGTGTGTCTGCTATTCTAGGTGACACAGAAAATGTGCCTGTTTTTACAAGGCCTCACAAAAACGAGTACCTAATTTTCAGGGTCTCATAAAAAAAACATAAAAAATTTATCTATTTTTTCCTGGTCTTACGAAACAGCGTGTCTAGATTTGCTGGTATCTTGAAAAATGAGTGTCAGTTTTGCCAGGTTTTTTAAAATAAAAAAATTATCTGCATGTATGTTTCCAGGTATCATAAAACAGTGTATCTATTTGTCCACATCTCGCACAAACTAAATGCCTATTTTCCGAGTATCACGAAATTTATGTACATTTTTCCAAGTCTCGTTAAAAATATTCTTTGTCTCCGGGTCTCACACAGAATGAGTGCCAATTTTTTTCAAGTCTTGAAAAAACTTCCTAGTTGTCCACGTCTCATAAAAAGGTGTGTATATTTTAAAGTGTACAAAAATTTACCTATATTTCTAGACCTCATGAGAAAAGTGTGCCTATTACTCAAGGTCCCCAAGGTATCGTCTGTTATTCCGTAATATGCATTAACATGTGTTCATTTTCCCAGGCCTCGCAATGAATACTTCTTATGCGATGACGCCCTCAATTTTTTAAAATGCCGTACGTCTAGAACATTAATTTCTGTTGACCGCTTTTTTAAAATTTTTAATGTCCTATCTGTAAACAAATAACAGTATCTCACACTTATCAGAACGTTCTACCAGTCAGAATGCTCGTAAACAGTCATTCACTACTTTTTCCATTTAAAACGCACATGTTACTCGACCTATAATCAAAGTTGGTAAAGATTGGAAAAGTTTTCCCATTAACGTAATCAGCTAAAAACACGTCTACAACAAGGAAAAAAACAAAAACAAAAAGAAACCTTTACAATAACCCCATTTCACTTTCACCGCCCACATTAAGATTCCGTCATTTCGGCCAGCTGATATTTCATCGCTATTTCAACCCTCCCTCGAGTCATTCATCTCCTGTCCGGCGATGCTGTCATCTCCAAGAAGAGAGCAGAAAATATGAGTCCACTTATTGAACCTTTATCCCGTGATTTAAGCGCCAAGTGTCCTTGGGCCTGACCGCAATGCCCGAAAGATTTTAGGTGCCAGTATTGCACTTCAGACCCTCCCAGGGCCAACGGCATTTCATCATGATAACTCCGACTCTCCGCTCTATTTCTACGCTTTGCTTTTCCTTCGCTCTTTCGAAATTAGTATAGTTGGTAAATTGGGTAATACGTCTTTCTGCCTGGCATATTGTCTAATTTACAGACTTTTTACTGACGTGCTTGTGTATACATGTGTGTGTATGTGTGTATATATTATATATATATATATATATATATATATATATATATATATATATATATATATATATATATATATATATATATATATATATATATATATATATATATATATATATATATATATATATATATATATATATATATATATATATAATTAAGCTACAAACCTCCTTTAATATCCAATTCGGACTACTTGGTAACATATATTTTCATATATGTTTTGAAGGGGAATTTTTTTGTTGACTTATTATCAACAAAAAAATTCCCCTTCAAAAACATATATATGAAAATATATTATTTCGAGGTAGAGCGAATTGGATATTAAAGGACGTTTGTAGCTTAATATATATATATATATATATATATATATATATATATATATATATATATATATATATATATATATATATATATATATATATATATATATATATATATATATATATATATATATACTATATATATACACACATACATATAGATATATATATATATTATATACATAAATGTACATATATACATGCATATATATTTGTGTATATATATATATATATGTATATATATACATATATACATACACAATAATATATATATATATATATATATATATATATATATATATATATAAACAAAATATATATATATATATATATATATATATATATATATATATATATATATATATGCATATATATTTAGGCTGGGTTAGACCATGTACTGGCTGACCTTTCCTATTCAGATAAAATAACCAATACTAGTATGAGAGCTATGCTTTACTTAAACACGCCTTTTTTTTTTTAGACACAAAAGTTCGTCACATAGGGGAATCGGCCAATTGAAAAAGGAATTAAACAACAAAATAGAGACAAATCGAGAAACAACAGGAAAAAGTAACATAAGAATACGACTTATTGTACGTTACGTTCATTAAGAAAACCCCTTTGATTTTTGAACAACTATCTTTAAAATCCACTCTGGTTATGGAACTCCCACAAGCTTATCTTTATTTTCTGGTCTATAGTTAATTCCATATAAAAGTACCCACTATAAGTTTTCCTTTTCAAAAGACCCCACCAAAAAGGTAGAGGAAAAATGAATTAAATGAAGAAGATTTAGTATTCCAGCGACGGAAAGAAATTTGTACTACAGAACTTTCTAAAACTTTCCATGTTCCATTCTTTATCGTCATTTCTCTTCGTTATAATAATAATAATAATAATAATAATAATAATAATAATAATAATAATAATAATAATAATAATAATAATAATAATAATAATAAAGATGTCTCCAGGTCCGAGTGAAAACACAATGTCAGTCACACCCACTATATCAAGGTACAATAAATCATGTAAATTACATATTTTTAAAATCTAAACTGAACAACCATCTGGTAAAGTTTTACGTTTTTTTTTTTTTTTTTTTTTTTTTTTTTTTGCAGAATTTGTTTGGATAACACCAGTTTTATTGTAAGACGTGAACTGCTGTATAGTGCCGTTATATTCTGTCAGATCTTAGTATAAATTATTACACTGTGTCATATCTTAGTATAATGTCATATCTTAGTATAACCTATCACATTGTGCATAATTTTCAGTAGATTTTGTTTAAATAAGACCGGTTTTATTATATATGATGTAAACTGCTAGAAAGGGCCATTATACAGTATATTGTCAGAGCTTAGTGTAAATTATTACATTGTGTCAGATCTTAGCAGAACCTATCATACAGCGTCAGATCTTAGTATAACGTAACACCCCTATCTTTGGTAATCATAAGAAAAATATAGCTAATGAAACATTTTATACTTTTCTTCGGTTTTTTCTAAAAAGCTTCAGACAATAGCTGTCAAATATAACTTCTCTTCAGTATGCAATAAAGCTTCATTAATTAATATTATTCAAGTAGCACAATGAAGAATTTAAAAACGCTGTTCGTCTCATAATTCATCAGCATTTTCTCCACGCCACATCCATTCATCTCCGGTCCGAAGAAGTTGTCATCTCCAAACGGAGAGGAAAATATGGGCCAACTTAGTGGACGTTGCGTCACATGATTTAGGGTGGCAAGTTTCTTAGCCCTGGTGGCAATGATGAAAAACTTCAGGGATGAAAAACTTCACCTCGGTTCAGTCCTTCCCCCTCTATCACTTCTTCACCATCACAACTCTGATTCTTGGCTATTTTGGGACTTGTTCTTCCCAATTGCGCTGTTTCTTTTAACTCCTCTGCCTCTGCCGTGCTCTCACTCTCTGCTTGCATTCTTCATCCTCCTACAACTTACAGCTTTAAATTACTTCTGCCAAAGCTGGTTGAGATTTGACGTATTTGGAATATCGTGATTATAAAATCGGATATTAAAGATCGTAATGGATGAGAAAATATAAAAAAATGGCAAAAATAAAAAAAAAAAGATTACACTCTGAGATGTAAGCAGGACTCAGAGAGAGAGAGAGAGAGAGAGAGAGAGAGAGAGAGAGAGAGAGAGAGAGAGAGATCAGATTACAGCATTTTATCAGTTCCTGCAGTCAATTTCTGACACTACCATGACCATCAATTATAATTTTGAGTGCATAAACAATTAGAGAGAGAGAGAGAGAGAGAGAGAGAGAGAGAGAGAGAGAGAGAGAGCATCTTACCAGTTCCTGCAGTCAATTTCTGGCTACTATCATGACCATTAATTACAATTTTAAGTGCATTAAGAGAGAGAGAGAGAGAGAGAGAGAGAGAGAGAGAGAGAGAGAGAGAGAGTTAAATAACTAAAGTTTTTGACGGATACGTTATCCTGAAAGCGGAAATCCACAACAATTGTCTTTTGACGTATATTTGACAAATGTTTGTTTGCCTAGGTACGCCTCATAAGACATAACAGTCGTTTTT
Organism: Macrobrachium rosenbergii; assembly: GCF_040412425.1. NCBI lineage: Eukaryota > Metazoa > Arthropoda > Malacostraca > Decapoda > Palaemonidae > Macrobrachium > Macrobrachium rosenbergii. The sequence continues at coordinate 18,416,717 of NC_089767.1, read as the reverse complement.
CCTTTTATAGAAAATATCTCCTACTTGTCATTCCTGACATATCTGTTATTTTTATACAGGTTGAAGGGACATATAACCCAAAATTCATGACTCAAGAAAATAAAGAAAATAAAAGACATTTGTTACATAACTACCAATGATATGATGATAAATTGTAGAGAAATGGAGATTAAAATGAAGAGGTTAAAACCCTACTGAGGTGTTATGAAATATTTTCACAAAATGTAATTTTACACTACAAAGATGATACGAATTCATTTGGTTTGATAACGCAAAATGGCATGGTGAACAAGGCTTTCTACCTAAAATTACCGGTAATTAAGACACCCTAACATTGAATGGACCACCTAATTAATTGCAGATATGCCTTTGCTATTTATATTTATTCTACTGACATCATACACGTCATAAACAATATCAGAACTTGAAGTAAATATATAAACAAAAGAGCACATAAAATAATACAACTGATTTGCATGAACCTCCTAGAAAAGGACCATATTTTTAATGATCAGCTACTAACGTTTCCCAAAATTTCGGTATTTTACTGTCTATCGAACATCTCCAACCCTGTCTCTGAGGCTTTAAGGCCATTCTCCTGAGGTGAGAGATGCGGGATAGTTGTTTGGTTAAATAACTTTAAGATATTAATGTATTATACCCAGAGAACTCCACATGAATAACTGGTACCTAACTATATGCCCCAATTAAAAAAATATATAGATAGGTACTACTGTTTTAGTCCATTTTCAAACATGGAATGAAGAAATTGCAATTACCCATGGAAAACATTTCGAAAACAAAGCTAAGGATATTACGTGGAATAATGTTGATGAGGAGCCGACAGTGATTTGTAAAGGACTTAAAGGGAAGACTTATTGAAATGAATTTGTAAAGTGGCTTTTTCCCTAGATCATCAATTGCCTTTACGCAGGAGGAAAATAGGCCAGAGAAAGCTATGAACCTTTCGAAAACAAAGGGAAGAATAATGTTGATGAGGAGCCGACAGTGATTTGTAAACCCAGCAAACTTAGCCACCCTTAAAGGGAAGAAGTGCCTGCCACTTATTGAAGATGAATGTGACGAGAAGGACAGTGGCTTTTCCTCTAGATCATCAATTGCCTTTATTTAGGAGGAAAATAGTTTCTACCTCAGAGAAAGCTATAAACTAAAACACATGGTCTAAATAAATGGAGCATCATTGCATATATCTCTTATGAGTCAGTTTGTAGGATTCCAATTTCCTTTTTTCATTTTTAGATGTACCGTCTCTTTAAATTATTCTATTTCTTTTATAGACTTTGCTGGTGTTAACGAAAAAAAAACATCACGAAAGAACAAAACAGAAATTAATACAGCAGTGTAGTGTTCTTATAACATAATAAAATATCAGCATAATGAAAGAATTAACCCTGTGTAAAAGAATTTTGCATGGATCTCCAACAGGTTTAGCAATTTCCATGCAATTAAACCGGAGAGAACGGTTTCGTTTACAATGCAAAAAAAAGAGAAACATTATTAGAGTTTCAGCACCAGTCGAGCGACCCAAGTGGAATTGGAAACTGCAAAAGTTTAAGTCGATTTGTTCCAATCTATACAAAACGGGAAAAAGATAAAATTATTTCTTTTTATGAACTCGCCCAAAGAGGCTCAGTGGACTTCGCTATAAAGTTTTAATTTCTTATTTGAAATTTATTATTTATTAAGATACCAACGATAGTTACTCAGAGGAATACTTCCCATACCATATTGCAACAGGAAATTAAAATTAAATTTCTAATGATGAAACATGAATGATAACAAACGGTAAAACACAAAATTATTATGATTATCATAAAAAAAATACAAAGCAAATGCTCTCCAATATACATTTGTATATTCCTTGTAAAGTTGCAGAGGTATCTTCAGTTTTATATAACACCTATAAAATGAAATGAAATTGGATTTTTCATCACCGATTCATAGTCCCGTATGCGTATTAAGTTAAAAAATACAGTAAAAACCGTCACTACTTATAGCAATGAGTAACTACATATTATGTTAGATGAAAAATCATACCGAATGGCCTCGGCAAATTCTCATAAAACCAAACAAATCGATTGAGTGAAGATCACCCTTTTTCCAAGTGTCGTAAGACATGGAAAAATATAATGGTGTGACTGAGTTAGTTTATTATTATACAGATGCCTAAAATTCAGTAAGACAAGATTTAGAGTTCTAGTGATTATGACAACTGAAAATACATATATGAACGAGTTCCAATATTGTGAAGAAAAAGCCAGTCATCAAAAATAAATGGAAAGATAGTTCTGAAAGAATCGGTCATACCGGAGGCAATTCTCCTCAGGATAATAAATCATTTGATTGCCTGAAGTGATTTCATGACTTCCCAAGACTTATCAGAGCGAGTAAGACTTGGATGGAGATAAGGGTTCTGTTTGGATTGGACTTACTATAACGAGGATATTTATGACATATGTCATTACATATTCTTTGTATTTTTTCTTTATTTAAATGAAACTGAACACATTTTATAAACTCGTATGGTGTCTTAGTGTCTCACAATAACAGAAAAAATATAAACTGCAATAACTAAACTACTTTTAACCAAAAAGGGAAAATGTAAATTTGCAAGGCTCATCTACCAAAACCTTCTCTCCATTAAAGGATAAGTTTATGCTTTTTTTGAGTTAACTTGTACTATTTTGAACTTCATTTTGCTCCAAGAGAATACACAGTAACATTCCATAAAAATGTAGCTATTCAATTTCAGATATCACTTAAGAATTTCCTTTTCACAAGGGGTACAAAACTTCGGACATGGGATACCCCATACCTTCAATAATTGATTGATTTAAAATGACAACCTGGCATCACAGCATCATTGGTTACTAACAACAAAATTTAAGTTGACTCAAAAATTACTTTAGTATATTAAGCTACTTGATGTCCTTATACTCTATGCATAAATATTACACGCCCACTCCCCTGCAGGAGAAGGATAAAAGCAATTTGTTCGATGTGCAGTTATATAACCAAAGTGATAACAGTGAAGTTATGTCAGAACAAGAATAATGAGGGCAATGTGAAACTGTTCCAAGAATACTGTCTCACAAAGCTGACTAAACTAAACAAAATGTGGCTAAAGCAATTGAAACAGAAAGGCAAAATGGCAACTTTTGTTGGATGAATGACACCAGTGCCTGAATATACGCCCATCACAAGGGCTGAGATATAACGATAATTTGTAAAAACAAGAGAACCAATTAACTGAAATATCGCATCGCAATGGCTTTGGCTTTTCACAGGTCAGACTTACAACAATTTGCGAAGATAACTGATACCATGATCACTAGGTAGTTTAAAGAATGTATTTGTCCTGCTTACGTAAGAAAACGGTTATTCGCAGCAACATCTGCCCTCACCAAACTTCTACAGCAACAAAGAATTCATTCCGCGAGTCAAGCGCCCGCCCAACGGGCCCCCCTCCCCTTCCTTTTTTCAATATTTTCCAACAATCCGGGTTTGAATAACAAAGGTCGGTCACGCTCACCACAGCCAGTTCAGGGAGGTCAAATACAAACATTTCCAATGCATCCCGGGTCTATCCAATTCACTTTAATAAAAAGGATCTTAGACCTACTATTACTGTTTCCTCCAACGGAGAAGGTTTGAACAAAGCATCTGCTTCACTGCAGAGACACCTACATTTGAGCATGCAAAATATTCTGTCATTAATGGTAACAAGGCAATTGAAGGCAAATGAAACCAAGTTAATGATCAGACCACAATCACCTCTTCAAAACTTAGCCAATTACCACCTGCCACTGATGGCACTGATAATCTCTAGAGCAGTGGTTCTCAACCTTTTCTGACCCATGCACCCTTTCACCATATGTCAGAGTGTTATTCCCACCCCACGCCCAATAATATGCAACAAAATACTAACACAAACACACAAACTGTCGGAGAGAAAGCCCAGCGTGACCTCTCAGTAGTGTGGACCATACACACTGCGTTTTGTGTGGTCCTGGAGCCAGTCTGAGCCTGCCAATCTGTGGTCACGACTACCCCCTTTGAAACTCTGAAATTCCCCCCAGGGGGGGAATTCCCCCCTGGTTGAGAACCACTGCTCCAGAGACTTACGTTGTTATTAACTAAAGATTTCCTCTTACATTGTGTTTAACGTGATACCATTCAGCAAAGATGTTAATGAAGGTACGTGATCGCATTCAGGCTAAAGCACGTGAATCCTAGTGACTGGTGACGAAAAGGTATGATGAGTGACGGATGGTTTGGTGGATGACTCGCCATCCAACTGTAAAGTGTTATTGATGGCTAACAAAATGTTGATATGAGACTGAAAACGATGGAGATACAAATGCTACCGGTTTTAACTGTGTGTGTCAGTGAGGCTCACTAAATAAACAGTGATGCATTTAAACTTAATTAATATGTGAAATAATATGTGATCCAGACAACTGAGGCATGTAATGCCTTAAAAATTCCAGAAATAGTGAGTAAATACACCCTACGATCCTATATGCTATAAAAATTTTGAATCTCGACGTTTGAATGTATAAGAATGTATGTTGAAAAAATATGAGTGTTGTATGTTGAATACATAAGAAAATAAATAGATATAAAAACTGCCACTTTTCACGGAAGAAAATGAAAGAATAAGATTGGACGGGGCGAAGTAAAGCCACTTTTCGGTCCCTAAGCCCTCTTTGTGGAGGCATGAATAGAATCTTAAGAAGGCAGCTCATAATTAAGGGGGCTATAAACCCCTTCGGCTCGACGACACGCGTGTGGGTTTTCCTTTACTATGCATTTCACCTGTGAAAGCTGGTGTCTGAGCAGAAGTGACCCCTTTTAATATTAATTGTGAATAGTTTGCTTTGATATGAAGTCAACTTTCTCTAGTGGTTACAGTTTGAAATGCTGGCCATACCGGATTTCTGTCTCAATAACGTTAATTTCTTAATAGCCCACGTGCATAACTATCGCAACTATTTTGTCCTTGGCTGGCCCAATATTTGCTTTTAATATAATATGAAACTGAAATCTCTCCTTTGCCCAAGACTTCTTTTTATGAAACTACAAATCAGCAATTCAAAAATATACTGAATGTACAAGAATTAAAAACAACATCTTGATATATTTCTCTCTCTCTCTCTCTCTCTCTCTCTCTCTCTCTCTCTCTCTCTCTCTCTCTCTCTCTCTCTCAAAATAAAACGTATCAAGTTGCTCTTTACCCAGTTTTTTAAGGACATTTAAATCCAAAGAAATAATTATTTCGCCTTAATTTAGCTTTGAGAAAATTCAATTTTCTGATAATTAACTTCACTCTAGGGACTATATAAGTCCATTTCAATGACTTTGAAATCAGTGTCATAGATATATCCTAAGCAAAGTATTCGTTTTACAATTTAAACACCAATAACGACGCAATGTGATAGTAATACCAGTCGGTAAGTGATTTTTGGAAATGTTACTGTTCCCTCTTTGTATTCATTTTAAAGTAAAATAGTACCTGAATAAATTTAGGGGTCGAGATTGATCTGGAAATAATATTACTGGCACTATGGTCCTGAATCCACAAGTTTATTTGATATAGAAAAAGAACGTTGCAATCATTCCTTTTCGTGTAAAACAATTTCCCTATAAATCAGCTACTTTCCAGAACATGGCAACATTAATAATTTTCAACTAAAACTCACTACGAGAAAATAGTATTTTAGCGAGAAAACAGGCAACCTGATAACGCAGGCCAGAACTGTTTTCTAAAGGCATCTTTCACGCACGTGTGACCGTTTAAAAAAACCCACCCACCTCACTGATTACCCAAGGGTTCTTTTTTTCTTTTTTTTTCATAGCAGAGGACTGACTCTCCAGTGTCTTCTCTAAACGAGTTTTAATCTCCGAGCCTTGCGTAGGTGAAACATCAAAATGTCATGAACGGGCACTTACGTTCTGGCCTCTTGAACTCGTAAATGCGCCTGAATTGAAGGAGATAGAGGCGGTGCTCGGTTACTTAGTCTTTACTCTTTAATCTTTTAGCATGAACTGACAGCTTATGAAGAGGACTCCACAACCGATGTGTCACTCTAATCCATACATGCATTTCAATCCATGAAATACGTTTTCAGCAAGAGCGATTCTACACCAAATAAATTCTGTATGAGTAAAGTGGCAGGTTAAGAGTTTGCCATTTGATGTGTGAATGGACGGTTGTGGAGTGGGAGGGTCACAAAGAGAGATGTATAGACATGGAAACATGGCAAGTAAAGTGAATTAAAATGAACTAGATTTTTTGTCCTCCTGATATACGAGGTATCGTCTCTTTTTGAGATTCGTATTGAGAAATGGAATCTGTTCATTTCCCTCTTTTTTCATCATTTTCATCTTTGTGTGTGTGTGTTTTCTTTATCTGCAATTACGGTTTTTAGAGTGTTTTATTTCTTTCCTATATGTTGTAGCTGTGGTCTGAAAGGAAGCAACATTAACATATATTTACTGGACCTCAAACGATGAAATTCATTTTGCTCATACAACTGATTTAGTTTACGAAGATGTTCATCCCTTTCTATTTCATCTGAAGTTTTATAAAATCTTTAGCTGAACTGTCAGCAACAGTTTCCTTTTCATGGTTTAATACGAAAAGGACAAGGAAAGATAAAATCAGCAAAATTAAAAATAGAAAACGTAGGAAAAAGAAATGATAATCAGACCAGAGGTTTTGATTAATGAATAATCTCTGACTGCTATATGATACCTTGTTTATGCAAGGTAAAATTTTCTATCATTCCAACATGTGACTCTTCAATAGATTTTATTTCAAGAAACAAGAGTTATTCAGTAAATGACACCCTCAAAGAAGTATATAAATGTAATTTTGAATTAAAGATCGAAATAAACAGGCAGTGTAGAAACCAATGAAAATTTATTCAGTAACATAAGCTCACAAGTAACGTACTTTTAATCTGGTTCAAATTATGAGCGGTCAAAATAGTAAAAAATACAATCAAATACAAAAGGTAAATGCAGAAAGTGGAAGAAAGTATGCTTCATTGCATCCTGAAACAAAGGATCTCACACAAGAATAATATCGTGGAAAACGACGGTATAAATCCTATGACAGAAACCTAGAATTAAGAACATCTGACCAACGATTACCAATATACCACAAATAGTTCCTCAGATACTTTTATCAGTTACACAGAATATCAGTGAAAGAACTAAATGTTGAACACCATAATAAGCCTAAATGTAATAAAAATGGTCATAAAACAAAAAGATATAATTATATGAAAGAGCGGGAGAGGCTGTAAATAACAGCTCCCTTGTGTGGACGCAGAAAGAGCACAAGCAATGAAACTGAGGCTTGGATAGAGAGATAGGTTTACCAGAGGTAATGGACATATGACTAGAAAACCAAGTTTTTGAAATTTTCAGTAAACGGCTAAATAATGTCAGGATTATGGTTATCAACACATTACAATACAAATTCCAGGAGAAAAGTTAAAATGTCACCACACCAAGACCACTTAGAAAGAAATAAAAAAAAAACAGGGATTGGTACACTTTAAGAAAAGTTAAAGATTCCCTAAATTCTTCTCTCCTTTGGGGACGAACTGGGAGCTAAATATCTGGATGAAGTTTACGGAGCAACAATATCAGGTTTCAGTTAAATTACCCTTCAGATAATGGTTTGGTAACTAAGTTGTCTTGCGCGAACGAAATCTCAAAATTCTTTGGTGAATATAAGCATTCACGTGGAGTGAGTTCTTTAAGAGAATTATGACTTAAATCTTATTTTTGTAAGTCATCGTTTATTGCTGTTTGTGTTCAATTCTGTTTTACTTGGGATTGTTTACTCCTTAATCCTCACCAGGAGTATGCTTGAGTTCAGATATTGATAAAGTATTTGCTATAAAAGAAGCAGCAGGTTAATAGTTTCCAACAACATTTAATTTCATCCAAATAAATAGCTGTTATAATCTGCATCGATGAAATTCAAGAACAACAGCAAATTATCAATTTTTAAAGAAATTTGCACTACTCATAAGCGAATATGATTGAATACTCTTCTAAACTCCATTTGGAACTCCTCAACTTTTTTCACAAAGAAAGAATGATATATTTTTCAGAACGTTCCTTATCTACATCAGAATGAAACTGATATGGAACAGTTGATGGTTCCACAAGGTACTTTTGTTACTAATCATTTAATACAAAAAAATACCAAACATATTTCTTCAGTTGTTGTGGTATATGGAATTTAATGTAAGTGAAATTATTTACATACGATAAAAGTATTCATATCGTTAATGCAGAGTTTATACAAATAATTCAATAACTTCCTTTGCCTGCTATTCTTATGCATCTTAACAAGTTGATATACTTCCTAAGGGAGAACTTAAAATATAATACGTATAGTAAAAGACGGACACATTCCATTATTAGGAATATTATTAGCAAACATTTACTCATATAAGATTCGTCCCCATTCGGGTCTGAATAGGATTCAATCCTCTTTTCCTTCCATAACATCATGTAATCATAAGATTCAAAAGAGTTAGTTTTCCTACAGAAGGAAGCAGACAACTTATACGGCTCGAGAATGACGTGCATTCACTGTTCACTTACAGCCCAATAATGCCTAAACTAAAAAAAGAAAACAACACAGAATTGGAACTGCATTTCAAAAACAGAATGAACAAATAAAAAAAAAAACGAATACCACTGACATCATACAACATTAAAGAAATCGGTCTGAGAGTCACATCCAGGCCTGTCATCCGTCTATTTGAAAGTGATCGGCTTTATCGGCGCTACTTTTCTTCGGGGCAATAAATCTTTTTTATTACTGGGGGCAATTCCATAAGTTTTCGAGTTATATCCGAGAGAGAGTGGAGCAGCAGGGAAGAGATTGGGATTTGATCGACTGGTTCGGTCGTCGTAGCTAAAAAGGACGCATAGAATTAAAAATATATTTTTTTTTCTGGAAAGCTATGCCTGGTAGGCCTACGTTTTATTGACAAAACTATTTTATGGTATACTTTATGCATCATGCTTCTATTGGCCTTTGATCTGTTTAAAAAAAACTGTATGTATATAATCCGTATAAGAGGTAATTTTTGGTCTACCCGATACTAGAGCTGCGAAAAAATTTAAAAAAATACACCAGGTGCGTAAAAGTGCTACATAAATTCTGATTTTATGGAGGTGATATCCTTTGAATGGCATGTGAGACTGGTCTGATCTACAGTAGTTCTGGATAAAACATAATGTTACGTTTGACCAGTTGTCTTTCATTATCTAATAACAGATGGAAACAGGAGGTGCTAGAAACAGATATACCAGATTTTATCACAGTCCAACGTAATATCAAGCGAGTTTCAAAGGCTGGCTCATCGGTCAAGAAAGCTGAATAATATTCCTTAACAATGGCTACGTAATAAAAACGAGTGAAAAATGAGCTGCAGTCTCTTCGGCGCAACTGCGTTCTCTGTACAGCGCATAATCAAGGCCACAGAAATTAGATCTATCTTTCGGTGGTCTCGGTATAATGCTGTATGAGCCGCAGCCCACGAAACTTTAACCACGGCCCGGTGCTGGCCAGGCCTATATCGTTGCCAGAAGCACGATTATAGCTAACTTTAACCTTGAATAATATAAAAACTACTGGGGCAAGAGGGCTGCA
>NC_089767.1:18394508-18399508 GCF_040412425.1 Macrobrachium rosenbergii | reverse complement strand
TTAGAAAAAATAATTTACACTTTCATCCACAGTGCCTGAATTTCTCATGTTAATGCGCAGTACTTATCTTGAAGAGCGTGAAGATAATATGCACTATTTTTCTGAGGCGCCAGGATACCACTCTAGCCAGTAGCAGAAAAATTTCGTTTTATTTAGTGCAATATCATGGAACTTTTCCTCCTAAACTTTTGGTGAATGATTATCTTGTGTTTAAGAAAATCTTCTGAGTACATTTCTACCATTGTTTGTTAAGCTAACTCTGACTTTTGGTCAATAATAATTATTAGGTTTATCTGTTGCAAAACATTATAATTTTTCCAATTTTAATTTCATATTGAATGGAAGAATATGATAAATTCTCGTCCTTTCCATATGTTTATTCGTGAATATAACAGCCCTTTTTATTTTCAAAAACTAATGGAAACCAGCAAGTTCTTTATTGCATCCATTAATTTTTCTGAGTAAAATAAGATATTAAAATAGAGGCACTTCTGAAGTAAGTTTTTTAAGAGCGAATAACATGATATTATTTCTTTATTTCCATTAGTTTTAATGCCTCACAAACTGGATATTACTGTGGAAAGACACTAAAATGAGTTTAAAATCTTTAAGACAGAACCTGAATGTATACAATCTATTGGGAGCAAAATAATTATCATCAGGAAAAAGGCTACATGATGGTATGTTCACACATTGCCTTTTACGGGGATTAACAATGTTATCTAAAATGAAACACCTCAAACTTTTATCAAAAGGGTCAGTAAATTCGAAGGTGATATAGAAATCTCAGACTACTATGAGGCAAATGTTCACGAAACAGTTTCATTTCGTGGACTGGCTTGAAGAAACGTGATCAATTAACAAACAACAGCTCACACAAACGCACGCACACACACTGAAACACAAACTGACACTGGCAGACACTTTACCAATTTCCGGTTCCGCTGCAGAAAAGAAATGTTGTCTGTTATACGATAGCTGTTCGTGCCTTTCTAAAGAATGCCCCAACGTAACTAGAACCGGGAAGGGCCAAGGGACCAATAAACAAAACAACTCCTGAACAATAAATTAACTTATTTCGTTCCTTGTCTACTCTATGTGCTATATTTTTTGTTTCAATACTTTACCGCGTGCAGTAAACATAAATTCTTCGGTGACGCGAACGAACATCTCTGAGGTTTCTCTTTCGAGTTATGGTGTCCATCTTTTATCCTGTTTGTTACGTGTCATCTCTTTCCCAATTTTGTTACTCTCGTGTGGTCAGATAATAATAACGAATGTAGGCTACATATGAAAAGGTAATATTAAGAGTAAAACTGTTTATGAGGAAAAGGTAATATTAAGAGTAAAACTATTTATGAGGTGTTCAATGAAATTTGAGGAGTCCTTCTCAAAATTTCCTTTCCTTAGTAAACAGTTATTTCTCATTTACCTTTGAATTTTGATTTCCATCCTTTACTCCGTTTTATACAGAGCATTCATGTTAGTTTCCATTCCATGTGTTTTATGTAGTTTTCCTCGCATTATTTTATACATAAATTTTTTTCAGCATACACTGCCATAAATATCATCGTCATTATTTTTACATCATTCACTGATTTATTATTATTTTATTATTATTATTATTATTATTATTATTATTATTATTATTATTATTATTATTATTATTATTGTTGTTGTTGTTGTAGTTATAAGGAACTATGTAAGTTCTTTAGCTTTTTCTTTATTTTTAGTTCACTATATCACAGCACTCACGATGAACTCCTCCTTAATGGCGTTTCAGAAAGTTTCTTCCCCCATAGTAAGAGCAATGACTAAGAAACGCAGCTAGGGAGTGCGTACTTAAATAAAGTGCACAGAAAAAATTAGGAAAATCAAGCTGCTTTTCAGTCTTACTGTATACAGGATTCAAGCGAAGATGCAATGCACGACTACCCTAAAACACTCCATCTTTTATTTTAATAATTTATTTATATTTTTATCTCTTTATTTATTAATTTGCATTTTTTCTTCTTTTCTGATAAATGATCTCTTATTCCTGTATTTCCTTTTATCTTCTGTTACTTCTTTCAAACGAACACCCTATTCTTTGGAAGCTTGACTTTAAGTCAATAGCCCCTGTAGGCTTGTTCCATATGAATAGGAATAATAATAATAATAATAATAATAATAATAATAATAATAATAATAATAATATTATTATTATTATTATTATTATTATTATTATTATTATTATTATTATTATTATTATTATTATTATTATTATTATTATTATTATTATTATTATTATTATTCATTTCTTTATTTTCTTGTCTCGGGTAAAATTTGTGAATGGTGGTTTGCAAAAAGCCAACAAAAAAATCCCTTCCCCAGAAGGAAGTCGGGGTATTTGAGGGTCTTACTTAAGAAGCAAAGTCCCTGGAGCTTCCTTGTCAACTCTCGTCTCGCAAGTTAGCCTTGGCCTTCTACAGAAGCTTCTCCCACAGTACAAGATATTTGGTTTTCATTTTCTTAAACCAAACATAACGGCCAATATTAAGTTTAACAAAATTATTCTATATTATTCAAGTCTTACACTTGGAGCCCAGGTAATGGATACTATTTATATATATAGATATATATATATATATATATATATATATATATATATATATACACATATATATATATATATATATATATATATATATATATATATATATATATATATATATATATCAAGAATATGAATATATATACATATATATATAATATATCAAGAATATGAATATATATATATATATATATATATATATATATATATATATATATATATATATATATATATATATACATATATATAATATGCATATAATAAAAATGGAAGCTATTATGATGTGGAAATCATTTATAAATAAAGAACAACGCTGTGAGAGATGACTGTATTTTGTAAAAGGTCTTGCTAATTTTATATAATAGTATACTTTCACAACGTAATATTTTGGAGAGTAGTTTAATTACTTCAACGAAATATTAAGCATCCTTTTGCGTGGCATAAAATCATTCTGATTAGCAATGCAGTACCTGATACCGAAAAAAAATTTAGAAACACTTATGAATTTTAGTGGACGCTCGGAAGGTTACTCCTTTCATACATAACATCTTAATGGTGTTGATCACTGAACAGGTTATGTATCGAAAGAGTCCAAAAAGCTATAAAAAGAAAAGTGATTTTGCAGTTCTGAAAAGTTCATGTCGTAATTGGTGCTTTAATTTACCTTTACTGGCCACAGTGGCTGATATTCGTTCGCAGAATTCAAACTGTGGTTTTCATTTGCCGATTTTGCTTCCGTACTCACATTATATGACACTGTGAAGAAATATCGGTAAATTCTAATTAGTTTTAGCATTAAAAAATGAGAAATTTAAGGAAACACGAAACAAAACAAGTATAGAAAGAAAGCAATAATAAAAAAAGAACTCGACATCTGAACAGAAAGAAATAAGGTATAATATTTCATGGAAAGAAAATTGACAAAGGAAAATCGAATCAATCGACGAAAGTTCAGAGCAATTCCCCTGAGAGACGAAAGAACTCCCCATAAAGTATGACAAATGTTCAGTTAATAACGTCCGTCCGTAAAATTCTTTATGAAGCGCCCCCAACCCCACGCAACACCCCGCCCACTCCAAACACGACACGACATCCACACAACCATCGAAGACGAGAGAGAGAGAGAGAGAGAGAGAGAGAGAGAGAGAGAGAGAGAGAGAGAGACCGTTCTTCAGCCTCCTTTTCTTCGCCGCTCAATTTTCTCGGAAAAGGTAGATATCACTTCTGAACTCTTTCTGTCCACTCACATATATTTATATTTACATGGCCCTAAGCGACGAGAAATACCGCACTGAATCGGTTCCCGTATGGGAAATCTATCCTTGCTAAAGGAAAATCCCTCCCGTCAGAAGATATGTGCTCAAACGAATATTGGAAAACTTTTCCCTATTCCCCAAAGTTCCTCTTTCCCCTCATTCTATTTCCCCTCTTTCCTATGCGCAGTTACCCTCTGCGCCGTTCTCTCCCCTCTGCTTATTCCTCGTTCCCCTCTACTTACAGCTGCTGCTGCTGCTGCTACTGCTACTGGAAACGCGGCTCCTTTTCCTAACAATTAATCAATTAATTTATTTATGATGAACCTTTACATCAAGATTCATTTCGTTGATAATATCTACATGCTTAGAATTGTTTGAAGCATGCCACTTCAAATGACACGTTTTCCTTTATTTTCAGCATAATTGTTTAATGAATTAAGACATTAACAAATATAAAACATTTTGTTGTTGTTCTCTTTTTTTTTTTTAGTTTTCTGTAAAATACAACTATTGTTGCGGCTTTGTCTGTCCGTCCGCAGTTTATTCAGTCTGGACTTTTTTTTTTTCTGTCCGCCCTCAGATCTTAAAAACTACTCAGGCTAGAGGGCTGCAAACTGGTATGTTGATCATCCACCCTCCCATCATCAAACAAACCAAATTGCAGCCCTATAGCCTCAGTAGTTTTTATTTTAATTAAAGGTTAAAATTAGCCATAATTGTGCTTCTGGCAACGATATAGGATAGGCCACCAACGGGCCGTGATTAAAGTTTCATGGGACGCGGCTCATACAACATTATACAGAGACCACCGAAAGATAGATCCACTGTATTTTCGGTGGCCTTGATTATACGCTGCACACTAAACTCGACAGCGCCGAAGAAACTTCGGCACATTTTTTACCTGTTTATAACAGCATGTTGTTCAATAGGAGGGGATTTGATTTTCATCTCCAGATTCTTTTCCTCCGACGAAAGGTTCAGAATGAGCTGGTGTCCCTTTGCAAGTTTTATCATTCAGGAGGGGTTTCACAAAGAAGCCAAGCTGTCTGTTAACGAGGAGACGGCTTAAATAAGACCTGGGGAGGCCTGCCGAGCGTAAATGACAATTAGAGGGATCTTTCACGAATCCTGTGTACACGGGGGCAAGTTTC
>NC_089767.1:18374508-18379508 GCF_040412425.1 Macrobrachium rosenbergii | reverse complement strand
AGAATGAAGAGAAAATCGAGGGCGATGCCCGATGTAATACATTATGCGAACAATGCAGGCAGTGGTGTATGTGCTTTGAACCTAAAGGGAATGGAGATTGAGGTGGCAATTATGTCACCGAACTTAATAGGATAAAATTAAACTCCATGAAGAGGAATACCTTGCGTATGAGCACAGCCCACTATAACAACATGAAATTTCTCTTGCTGCTGGATGCAATGTTCAGATGAGAAATAGTTAAGTTCTAACCGTGGAGAGCGTTCACCTTTGTGGTGGTTGGCTTAATCTGGCAAGTTTCCATGAAAAGTTCCAGTTTGTTTGTGTACCGGTATTATTACTGGATACATGGGTTCAAAACGATGGATTATGGTTTTTCAACAGCGACTGAAAAACTAGAAAGAGTATTATTTACAAAAAGGGAGGATGTTTGTCATAAGAACATTGAAATTAACCGAATTTCTTCTGCTTCATGCATCCAAAATACATTCAACATGTCTTTTACTAATATCAAACGAATAAAAGTGAAATTTATAATTAGGCTTCAGAAACGTCTTCCAAACTCTAAGTTAAAATAGAAGAAGATATACAAAGGGAACAAGCTAACTGATTATGTCATCCACAGTGAAATATTCTTCAAAATCAATCAGAAAAAAAGAAGAAAGATAATGAGTATGAAAATGGCTGAAGCACACTGGAAAATTCTGATCTACAGAGATTGCTGATAAGTCGGGATTCAATGAAAATATTATATTACTTCTTCAAATGGAAGCTTGTAATCCAAGATAGGAAAGCTCCCGAAAGTTAACTTTGATTTTGACAAAACCTATAAGAATGGCTTAGGTTTTAAGATATGTGTTCCTCCCCCGCAACCTTGATTCGCAAGTATCAAGTATGGATGAGCTATGACAGATTTTTACTATGAACGCGATGCCTCAGTCTAATCCCAACTGTCAAAATTTTGGTAATAATGTAGGGTGTCATAAAAGGACACTGGAACAGACATGAACAAACTACGTAAGTTATCATAATGGATTATGCCAACGTGCCATAGACTATTATTATTATTATTATTATTATTATTATTATTATTATTATTATTATTATTATTATTATTATTATTATTATTATTATTATTTCTTTCTCCTCTAGATCGAGAACGGGATATGCTGTATATCAGGTTCCGAACCCTGTCCTGAGTTCGAAAGCTCTTATAACGTTTTTACAAATTCAACATAATTCACCATTGAATATTATTGTGGACCTGATATACATTATTATTATTATTAGTATTATTATTATTATTATTATTATTATTATTATTATTATTATTATCATCATCATCGAGGACCAGAAAGTAGGCTATAATGTTCTCAGTGGATGCAACGCGTTTTAGAATAATTCTTACTCATTCGAGGCGACTGCAACGACTGACAAACACTGTTTAATTTAGCCACCATTACACTGACTTAAGTTCTTGCTCCCAGATCACGCAGTTGGTGATGCTGATTTATGATCTGATTTGATTAATGAAATTCAGGCTGTCAAGCCAAGTACCACGGCACTTTCGGCCATTAGCGCCTAAGGCAGTGAAAGGAGGACAACAAATAAATGTAGGAAGGAAGCGGGAGTGGAGGTAAAGTAAACGGCTACGAAGCTGGTGCAGTTAGTGGCCGAAAGGACGCTGCAAACATCCTTTAGAAATGCCTACAGTGCACCACGTAAGGCGCACTGATGGCACCAACCCCCTGCGGCGAGTTGATGTCCAGACCTGAGGGGAAAAAAGAGGGAATCTGGTATTGGAAAAACAAAAACCGACAACGGGATTAAAACTCTTTGAACCTTACAGTACGAATTGCTAAAAGAAAAATCTATAGATGCTCCTTTCCTAGAGAGAGAGAGAGAGAGAGAGAGAGAGAGAGAGAGAGAGAGAGAGAGAGAGAGAGTAAAATAACTTCAATTTCCTTAGGTACTATTGTGTGATAACTCTTCAAACTGCAAATAAGGAAAAATAATTCTCAGCCAAAGTCAAAGGGGGGAAACATCGTATTATAGCCTGAATCAAGGACACATAGCGCTGATAACCCTGTGTGTGTGTGTGTTCAGGAAGTTTCACAATATAGCGACGGGTTGACGAACTCCACGAAACTAATGGGAAGACAACTAAACTATAGCATAAGTTGGTTCAGTTCCGCGGGCTATGCATTCGACGACACTCGAACAACATTGCGAGGCGAAAGGATCTCCCCACAGAAGGTTTGTCCTGCAAAATCACAACAATGAACGACCTCCTTATTTTGGAAAGTATTCGGAATTATCCGTTGAAGGTCAATATACCAAGTTGAAGGAATCTCGGCGTGTAGGAATTTACTTTCTATGACAACTTTCGCGAAAGTTAACCATACGGAGAATAGCGAAGGTGAACAATAGAGAGAATATTTAAGCATAACTCTTAAACACTCAAAATAAAAGGTGTTGATACATCGCTACAGGGTCGAAATAGATTATATGTTATATTTACAAGCCTACAAAATGTTCTGACAATTATGATAAGACAACAATAAACATTGTTTTGTTCATGAATTTGTCTATTTAAGAAAGCATCAAAAGTATTCCAGCTATAACAGACAACTAATGTAGAAAAACTGATAAAAAAAAATAAATAAAGATGCCGAGGTTTTTATACAAAGAGACCCGAACAAAAATAGATCTACAAAGAGTTTCGTGACGAAGCGTAAGAGAAAAAGAGGCAAAAAGAGGTATGTTGGTGAAACAACACGAGTGAAAATAAAACATGATTTACGGAAAATTTATGGAAATTCATTTAAAATTTATTACTGGCGGGGGATTTATCATAAATATTGTCAATACAGAACAGTGACAACTGGCTCATATATAAGTGTGTGTCTATATGTATGTATGCATGTACAGTATATACATATATATATATATATATATATATATATATATATATATATATATATATATATATATATATATATATATATGTATGTATGTATGTATGTGTATATAGTATATGCATATATACATATATACATATATATGTGTGTGTGTATGTATATGTATATACTGATATATATACATACAGTATATATATATAAAGTGTATATATATATATGTATATATATATATATATAAATTTATATATACATATATATATTGCTTATTGAACATTTATCCATAATGATTTTGCCGTAAACTTCCTATATTCTTAACAGAATGAGACGAAAACTCAATGTAAAAGAACTGACTGATAAAAACAATCTAAAAATGAGCAACCCCATAAGAGGGAGAACCTCATCTAAGTAAGAAATTTTTAAGCAAACAGCCCCTTTTTGCTAAGGAAATGTTATTAATAGCAAAATATTATCGGCAACCAGAAAAACGATTTCTTCTGTTAATAATTTCTTTACTTTAGATTCTCTCTGTTTTTTTTTTTTTGTGCCTTTCAATAGAGAATAAAATTCTCTAACTGGAAAAATTACCTGCAGTGAGAAAAACCTAGCTTGGTCTTCCTCCTCTTGCTAAAAATTCTGAACTAAATTCGCAACATCCGTGCAACGGACTTTGATGTCTGCAATCCTGACAGATTTTGTAACTCTTTCTCATTTCTTTGATTCGCATTCCTCAAAGAATTCTTTCATTTATTACACTGCTCTTGGTTCTTCCACTGAACTGCTCAAGTCCTATACAGTACTCCATATCCTCTGTTTTAAAAGGTGACAGTGCTCTGAACTGCAGAAGACCAGCAATGTACCTGATCAGAAATATACTCAATTTTGATCCTATAAAGAATTAAAGGATAAATTGCTGCATATACCCCTTCACTTGAAAATAAGAATCGTTCGCCTCTTTTTAAATTAAGGCAACTAATCAAATTATCATCCTATAAATCATCTTTTTATATCACTCAAGTTCTTCGAAACTTTGCTCTCTATTCGCTGCCTCGCAAACCACAAATCCAGCTTTCCTCATTCAATTCAAACTATGTTTAGTCAACTTCTTTGCGAGGCTCTGAAGAATCTTTTCCGTCGCTCTTTGTATGAGCAAGCCTTTGACAGACATTTTGTTTCAGCTAAGTTGGACAAACTTTCTGCTCTCGGCAGTACTCTTCTCTCTCTCTCTCTGAACTATTTGTAGCCTTTTTTTATTCTCTCCCCCCCCCCTTTGCTGCATTTGTGTGGCTCCGGTTCTCTCATCTACCCCTTTTCTCCCTCTCTATCGGTGACCTCCATTCAACCCATTGTTATGCTTTTCATTGTGAAGGAGATTAAGCAAGCCTTTCCTTTCCTATTTTTACTCATTACTGTTCTGTATGAATTCAATACCATGTTGTCCTTTCCTTGTTTCAGTTTAATGGAAACGCAATTCAGCTTTTCCGTCCATCGCGTACCTCTTTCAGTCACACTACTAAATATCTTCTTTAAAATTATAAGTTTCGTTCGCACCTCAATTTTAAATCATTTATTACTGCCATACTTGCACATACTGTTTTTACATTTCAGATGCTTTAACATTTTGCTTATCTTCTCGATGAGATTTAATCAAATCCTATTTAACAACCAAATTAACTTTTACCACAATTTCGTTAGACAGACTGATCTATTGTTCCCCCTGTATAACAGCCCTTCATTCAAAATAAAGGGACAGAAGCTACGAAAACCAAATTTTCAGGATGAAATAAACAAATATTTTTAAAAATTTCACATAACCACTTTTAAGGTGTGACCCCATGGTTAACCAGAAAACACACTTTCGAATCCACAGCAAGGCCTACACAACAGCATTCATCAGCAGCCCTGGTGGTGGGGAACAACGTTGTCACCGAAATACTGAAGAAGACGAACAAATACATAAATTCTCATGCAAATAGATGTGTAAATCTCGCACGCAAAGGCTACATGAGAAACATTACAACGACCCACAGGACGTGAATGCCGACCTGCAAAGAGGAAAGGAGCATAAACCAACGTTTCTGAGAC
>NC_089767.1:18362008-18372008 GCF_040412425.1 Macrobrachium rosenbergii | reverse complement strand
TTAAAAAATATACAATCGAGCTGTTGAAAATTTTTCACATATAATTATCAGTATTAAATTGAACTAAATGCTGTATATTTACCCATAAATTACGAGAGAGAGAGAGAGAGAGAGAGAGAGAGAGAGAGAGAGAGAGAGAGAGAGAGAGAGAGAGAGAGGCGGCTGGAAATGCTAGACATGATCACAAGCTGCTCGGTGTCAAAATGACGGGCATCAAGATGGGAACAGGCTCGTACTGCCCGAGGGCAACATTTGAATAAGCACATTAGCTTCCCAGGACCCATTCAGACAATCCCGAGGAAGGAACGAACAAAAGGGGAAGACTAGATAGAGCCTACGCGCTAATGGAACAAAAGACAGACGTCAGGCGAAATAGGGAAGGATGGAAAGGAAGTGGACAAATGATGGAAAGCTTTGCCTTCAGATGGCTGAAGAGGGGCAAGCATACACATACACACACACACACACACACACACACACACACACACTATGGAAACTAGACATACGGATTAGGTGGTAAAAGGCGAGAGGGGAGAATGAATGAGAGAGGGAGAAAAAGATGGAGAGAGGGGAGAAAGAATGAGACGGAGAAAAGAAAAAAAACTAGGAATTTCTCGATTCTTTCGGCATGTTGAAGATGAAATTGATTAAACAGAATTCTTGTTATAATTCAGCATGAGCGTAAAAAATCATGAGTGTATAATAATTCCCCGAATTAAACTTATTCTTAATAAACTCCGAATATTCCAAGAACATCTCAGATTGAAATTAATAAAATTGCAACATGAAAATTGATAACGATTTTACTTTCAATACTGACAAATTACTTTTAAATAATGTTGAGAAGTGACCAAAGCAATATTCATAAATAAACATCCTCTGGGCAATGAAATATGTATTTACTTTGGGATACTAAAGTAATTATCGTTCTGAGAGAGAGAGAGAGAGAGAGAGAGAGAGAGAGAGAGAGAGAGAGAGAGAGAGAGAGAGATTTAAGTCATAAGGGGGATACTAAGGCAGACAACCCCTTATTCACCAAAATGTTGAAAGTATTTAAGTACAGTATCATACTGACCTGATCATCGAATATAAGGTCAATTAAAACTAAAAAGTCACGCATTAGTCGTAATAGCTGTTGTGGATAGAATTTTATGACTATAAGTTAAGTATATCTTAGTTTAACCAGACCACTGAGCTGATTTACAGCTCTCCTAGGGCTGGCCAGAAGGATTAGATTTATTTTACGTGGCTAAAAACCAACCGGTTACCTAGCAACGGGACCCACAGCTTATTGTGGAATCCGAACCACATTATGACGAAAAATGAATTTCTATCACCAGCAATAAATTCCTCTAATTCTTCATTGGCCGGCCGGAGAGTCGAACGCTGGGCCAACAGTGTGCTAGCCGAGAGCTCTATCCATCCTCCCAATGAAGAACTTTTATGACTATAATATTGAGGATCGCTAGTAAAATAAATGCGGCCCTTTCAAACACATAATGGCAGAATTTAACTGCTAATGAGCTCTGTATTACATAAAAAATCTATTTACTTGCGTGAATATGGGAAAGAATTCACAGTTGTCTACTAGTAAGTAATGGTTGTCACTAACATCTACTATTAGCTTCCACTCACATTTTTTGTCATTTTTCACACTTTACACATGGAATATACTTCGAATATATTATAATTTCATTTTAAATTATCGTCATGAGAGAGAGAGAGAGAGAGAGAGAGAGAGAGAGAGAGAGAGAGAGAGAGAGAGAGATTCATTCGCAGAGCTATAGAACATTTTGTTCAAAAACGTCTGACTGAAAGTATACACGATAAATACTCTGTCTTCAATAAGCGATATTTTCACCTCCCAAAAACTATCCTCCAGAATCCAAAGGCTAATAATCATGGTACTCCCTTCGTGCTAAAACCTACAACACTTATCCTACAACAATAAAGGCGACACATAACCACCAGAGACCCCATACCAGGCTGATTGCGCCTCTGCCAGCATCTCTCAGTGCCAGATCCCCGCCTCAATTACCTGATTCCTGTCATCGACAACAGAAAACGGGAAGCTATCATCATTTGGTATTAAGCCGTAAGAAAGAGACGTGGTGTGGGTTACCGTGCGTCATGCTTTCTGGGTGGAAGGTATTCTACAAATGAAATTTGCAGGGAAACAGAAAGTATGATTACATCTGCGCTCAACATTTCCCTGGAGGGAAGGCTAGTATTTATGTGACTCCGATATAAATTCCTACGATATGCCAGCTCTTTCTTTTATCCTTCTGGCTTATATTTTATTCCTCTTATATATATTTTTTTGCGTTAAAATCTGTTTTTATAACCGACGTTTTCTCTTTCAATGATATTTCTTTCTCTCTTTACATGTCTCTGTCTCTGTCACAATGTTAAACCTTTCAGATATTAGAGAATATAACTGTACATTTGACATATTACTTTCAAGTGGATATCTATGTAATCAATTTAATTCATTCCAAAAATAATGGTGATTTTCCATAAATATAACCCTTCATGGCTGAAAAGACGTCAAAAATATGGATAATGCCAAAAAGTAGTTGTACTCACCAAAATTTGAGAAGGTTTCATCTTCTTTATCATCTTCATAGAGTAATCAGTTGTCGGTCAGTTGTTGGCCAATTTGGGGTGTATTGACAGGTACAGTGGCTGTGACAAACTGCAGAAGGCGTAAGTGTTCATTGACAACCTGTTATCTTCCTGGTGTTAGGGCACCTGCCTCTCGGGTCCTCCTTCACACAACTTTTCCATAGCAACTTGGGACCTCAAAGCAGCTGTTGCACGAATGGACAGGTTGGCAACCTTGCAGAGCCTTATTTCCTTGCTCCTAAAGGTAACAGAGGAGCTCAATGCCTACTTCTTTCTTTCTCCGGCCTAAGATTTCTTCGTGTCAACGGTTTCCTGTGAGTACTTCTTTGGAGGTGTGCTGTCTCTGCAAGTTGTAGTCCCCCCTTGACCAGTATGCCTTAAAGACCTCAGTAATCGCTCCATCGCCCCCTTTGGAGTAATACTTCTTATAATAGTTGCAAAGGGAACCAGCTTTCTTATTGGACCATTTTTCTTGTTACAAGTCTTCTTAAAAAAGTTTTGGAAGAGCAGGCCAGGAGTCTTTTGACTTTTAGCAACATTAGGAGCACACGTTTCTGGTCTGCTAAACATTTTCATCCTGATGTACTGGGTGCTCAACCCCACCAACAGAAGGTTCCACGAGCTGGTAACCACTGTTGGTGGTGGCAATGGCTACAAAACTGATGTGGGTGGCACACTTGCCCACATGTATAGGGCTGCTAGTGCTAGTGCCACACCGGGATAGATTATTACATCCTGCATCACTATCATTATTATAGGATACAACCACCCACATCTTTTGTGTCACTGTCAATGTAACCAAAATAATGAGATACTTGTCTCTTTCTTTGCACACTACTTTATTGCCTTACCTCCTTATACCGTCTCCCGGTCGTTTTTCTCTTTAAAACCACTGCTTTCTTCTCACCCTTATCTATTATAACACTACCTTGCTCAATAACTGTACAATCACCAAGATCAATTAACAAATACAT
Source organism: Macrobrachium rosenbergii (assembly GCF_040412425.1). Lineage (NCBI taxonomy): Eukaryota > Metazoa > Arthropoda > Malacostraca > Decapoda > Palaemonidae > Macrobrachium > Macrobrachium rosenbergii. The sequence goes on along the minus strand of NC_089767.1, from coordinate 18,368,409 downwards.
CGTGAAATATCATTCAGAATAGCTTTTCCTTTGCCACAGAACTCACCGACACACACACAGCTATTTTCCTATTTTCTTTTTTCACACTATCTGGGGACGGCTCGGTCACTTCAAACACTTCCACAAAATCTACGCTGTCTAAACTCATAATAGCGGTAATATCGCTCGATATTCAATAACGCCAACGATAATAGCGATAAAGATGTTGATTTACGGAATATTCCCAGTACTGATTAACTCTCAAACATCAAAAACAAATACGCTGATTGGCTGACCCAACGGTCGGCATATAACATTAGCCTCGATGGTAGAAATCCCTTAAAACGGCCCTCAAGGAACATGGTGCACAGACTGACTGGACTGGAGCATGCGTATAACATGATTCTCAGTGGCAATTATTTCCTATAATCCTTCTCGAAAACAAGGTTAGTTAGGCGAAAAGCGCTTTACCTTAAGAGCAATTTGCGATCATAAAAGTGAATAAGTATAATATTATTCTATATGTTATATTTTACTGGAATGTTTGAGGAACGGATGGCTGTTCTCACCTAGATTTCGTTGGCAGTGGCACATAACATGTTTCTTGAGTACTAGTCTTAAATCGATTCTGCTGTACACATTCCTGTCGAATTTAATTTCTGCCCATGAAATGGAGATCAACCCATTTTCATCATGATAGTTGATTGTTTAGTAAATAGTAAAAGTGTAAATGATGAGTTGAAATCAGCCAAAAACTGAAACCTCTAGTTTGCATACAAAATGTTGATGAAAATGAAGGACTGGAGATGCGTAAGTTCTATGTGAACCATAAAGAACTACAATAAATTACCTTTCGAATCATATATATCTTATTACTATTTATGATGAGAAAAAGTTATAACAGTGTAGGTCGATGGTAAAATGGTGCCATGTGATGATAAATTTCAAGTTGAAAAACAAGTGATGAAAATTTGCCTGTTAATGTAATGAAAGCCAGAGCGTGTGATGAAAATTTGGCTGTTAATGTAATGAATGCCAGAGAATGTGATGAAAATTTGGCTGTTAATGTAATGAATGCCAGAGAGTGTGATGAAAATTTGGCTGTTAATGTAATGAATGCCAGAGAGTGTGATGAAAATTTGGCTGTTAATGTAATGAATGCCAGAGAGTGTGATGAAAATTTGGCTGTTAATGTAATGAATGTCAGAGAGTGTGATGAAAATTTGGCTGTTAATGTAATGAATGCCAGAGAGTGTGATGAAAATTTGGCTGTTAATGTAATGAATGCCAGAGAATATGATGAAAATTTGGCTGTTAATGTAATGAATGCCAGAGAATGTAATGAAAATTTGGCTGTTAATGTAATGAATGCCAGAGAGTGTGATGAAAATTTGGCTGTTAATGTAATGAATGCCAGAGAATGTGATGAAAATTTGGCTGTTAATGTAATGAAGGCCAGAGAATGTGATGAAAATTTGGCTGTTAATGTAATGAAGGCCAGAAAATGTTATGAAAATTTGGCTGTTAATGTAGAAGGCCAGAGAGTGTGATAAAACGGAAGTAAAAACAAGCATATCAGCAAATAGACTGGATAGAGACGATGTAAAAATATAATTATATAGTAATAAATATAATTCACTTATTAGGCATAGGGTCAGCAGGGAGTGATGTAAGGACTTGGGGTAGAAAGAAGGAATAAAACCTGTCAGTAGCACGATGAGGGAACGAGAGGTTTAGCGAAGGAAAAGGAGAATTACGTTGGGTGCACTTGCGTGACTGAAGAGAAGATTATGTACAGATTACTCAACAGCATGGATGGAGCAGTACAAAGAAAAAGGAAAAGAAAAAGAAAGCAAGCTATGAAAGCAGAAGGAGAAGGTAGGAAAAACATCAAAGCAGAATGATGTTTTGTTCAACAGGAAAGTAAATACGACGAGAAAAGCTAATGAATGAATGAATGAATATAGAATTTAGGCCAAAGGCCAAGCACTGGGACCTATGGGGTCATTCAGCGCTGAAACGGAAATTTACAGTAAAAGGTTTGAAAGGTGTAACAGGGGTAGAACCTGGCAGTTGCACTATGAATCAATTGTTAGGAGAGGGTGGAAAGTAAGATGGAAGAAAGAGAATATGAAAGGAGGTACAGTAAAAGAAACTAAAGGGGTTGCAGCTAGGGACCGAAGGGACGCTGCAAAGAACCTTAAGTAATGCCTACAGTGCACCGCATGAGGTGCACTAACGGGGGAAAAGCTAATGAGCAAATGGATCCTAGTATGCAAAATGTAAATGGAGAGATACTGAAGTTAATGCAATCCTGGCTTGATGAAGTAAAGTATTTTAAAGGTTTGCTGAAACTGGAAGGACAGAAGAGAGGCAAAGCTGAGTCGACACAAAAATAGAAAGGATTAATGTAAGACTGAGGAAGTTAAGGAAAATGTTAAAAAATTAAAAGACACCAACGGTCCCAGCGAATAAAAGTTAGTACTAAGGCATTACAAGTTAGGTGCTAGGATGCAGTTGTGAAAGTTGGACTGAGTCTCTGTACAAGGTAGGTAAATTATACTCGCACCTGGACGTAGGAATTGTTATCAAGGAATGACTAAGAGAGGTATTTGTTTCTTTAGATAAAGATAAATGTAATAAAGGGGACTACTGGAGTTATAGTGGTTAAACATTAATAAATATACTAGGAAGGCTGTATGGATGAATTTTGATTTAGAAAGTACGAATTCCAAGAGTAAGAAATTCTGAAATGAGTAGAAGGGTGGTGAAACTGTTATCCTGTGGGAACGCATGGAGGAGGGTGTTTGAAGACAGGTTGGTCATTTGCAGAGAATGAGAGAAGGTAGAGCGGTGAAAAGAGTAATTAATATAGAAATGTTAAGAGGAAGGAAAAGAGGGACCTAGAAAATTCTGGATAGATGTCATGGAAGAGGTTTTGAAAACGAAGGGCCTTAATCTATAGGAAGCTAGAGAAGTGCATGTCGATGGATGCGACAGACAGTCTGTAAGGATTGCTGATGCATTCCGAGTAAGTATATGAGGTGAAAAGTACTGTGCAAGTGCTGTGTTCAGGATATATTATGTCCATGCCCAAAAAGTTAATGTATGTATGTGTGTGTGTATATGTATATATATATATATATATATATATATATATATATATATATATATATATATATATATATATATATATATATATATATATATATATATATATATATATATATATATATATATGTGTGTGTATACATATATAAATATATATGTATATACTGTATATATAAAAAAGTGTATATATATGTATATGTGTATATATATATGTATTATATATATATATATATATATATATATAAAATATATATTATATTTTTAGAGAGAGAGAGAGAGGTAAGCGCTATTTGTGTAGGCGATAAAACATCAATTAAACGCAGAAAAATACGGAAATGCATCAGCAAGCATTCACTAGCAAGCAAACGCACACATTCCGCTCAACGCCAAATAAAAACAGAACGTTCACTAAAATCCAATGGAAAAACTGACGTGTTTCGAGAGTGCTGGTGCACACTAAGGAAACTAATTAAAGTTTTAATGCGCGCAAATTTAAAAACTGCTCCTGAAGCTTTCCGTGACGCTCAAGATAATTGTTTCCTAAGAGGAAGTTTCCAGCAAGATGAGAAAACTGAGGGGTGGAAAAATAAAATTAAGATTCAGGCGTCTCCCAGATTTTTCACTTTCCCAGAGCAGTGGAGGCTTGGCACGGCTAAAGCTCACGACCCCCTACATCTTACCCTGGGCCATTTTATTGTTTCTTCGCCATGCCGTGCCATCTTCCTTACCCTGAACTCCACCTCTGCTTCATGCCTTCAGAGAGAGAGAGAGAGAGAGAGAGAGAGAGAGAGAGAGAGAGAGAGAGAGGGGATACTTAATATTCATGAGTCGTTTGGAATGGTCATATAATGCTAATGAAAATGGTAAAAGCAAATTGAATTTCGCCTTTCAATTCTATTAGGATTTCTCGAGTACGTACCCTTCTTGGGATATTTGTTTTCGGCAAGAAATCTAAGAACGGGTGGGATAACTGGATCGACAGTTCAGTCGTTAATAAATGAAAGTGATACTACAATACTGCAACCATGTGTGATGTCAACATTCGGATGAAACACCAGTGGTTGTTCGATAATTGTTGTCTTCTTGAGAGAGAGAGAGAGAGAGAGAGAGAGAGAGAGAGAGAGAGAGAGAGAGAGAGAGAGAGAGAGAGAGAGAGAGAGAGAGCAGTAATGACAGAACATGAACTTATATCATCATCAACATCTCCGCCACTGCCGTGCGAAGCAAACCAAATTTTCTTTAAAGGAAAATACAGTTAACTCTGTGACTGATAAACTAATCTTGGTCGTTAGCTCTGTAACTGATAAATTAATCTTGATCGTCAGCTCTGTAATTGATAAACTAATCTTGGTCGTTTACTCTGTAACTGATGAACTAATCTTGGTCGTTAATTCTATAACTAATAAACTAATCGTGATTGTTAACTCTGTAATTAATAAACTAATCTTGGTCGTTAACTCTGTAACTAATAAACTAATCTTGGTCCTTACCTCTGTAAATGATAGACTAATCATGGCCGTTAACTCTGTAACTAATAAACTAATGTTGGTCGTTTACTCTGTAACTAATAAACTAATCTTGGTTGTTAACTCTGTAAATGATAGACTAATCATGGCCGTTAGCCCTGTAACTAATAAACTAATCTTGGTCGTTAACTCTGTAACTAATAAACTAATCTTGGTCGTTAGCACTGTAACTGATAGACTAATCTTTGTCATTAACTCTGTAACTAATAAACTAATCTTGGTTGTTAACTCTGCAAATGATAGACCAATCATGGCCGTTAACTCTGTAACTAATAAACTAATCTTGGTCGTTAACTCTGTAACTGATAGACTATTCTTGGCCGTGCAGTATTATACAAAAGGAGCTATCTTAAATTTTAAATGAAGTACTGTCCTATCATCAGAGCAGAGGTAACTTGTTGAGGATGCAGGCAATTATAGTAACCTTTCCTTCTATGAAATGGCTACTGTTTACAGAATTAGGTCCTGGAAGAAAATTATTTCCGTCACTTTACAAAGGACTGGTTCTTTTCAGTATAAATTCACACGTTTTAGAACATACCTAGCTTTCTCATTTTCTCTTTCCCTTTAGAGAGCTCTTATCGTATTGCTTATATGTGTTAATATATTCAGAATTCGTCATTTTTACTTAATTTTGTTTCTGCGTTGAGAAGGACAAAAACTTTTACTTGAAACTCCATTTCATCCTGAAATTCGCTTTGAACTAGCAAGATAGATTTTATAAAGGAGATGGATGCACATACACTCACACCCAACTAAGATTTGATAATGAATATTTTTGTATGTAAAAACCTAAAAAGTTTTTTTATTTGGGAAACTACATAGTTCGTTCGTCTCTCTCTCTCTCTCTCTCTCTCTCTCTCTCTCTCTCTCTCTCTCTCTCTCTCTCTCTCTCTCGTTGAATCAAGCAGATTCTCCATTTTATGTCTATGAAGTTATTTTGCCAACTGAGACTTACTAAAACTGATTAGATTCAATTTGATTATCCCTTTTGGCGAAAGATATATAAGAATATATGAAAAGCACAGTTTATACAATGACCATTTTGGCAAAGGATGTTTTTATATGGTACTTTTGTATAGACAAATCTGACCTTCCTTTAACTGTTTCTGTGAGCTTTGCTTCCCAGTATAACATCCAAATATCTTAGTTATCACAGTTTATGATGCTGACCAGTCAGTGCTTTAATATGGATATATAAAAATGTCCACTGTAAATATCTCACCAAAAAACGAAAAGAACGAACTCGCAACCGATAGCATTTTGTCTCCCAAGAGCTGAATCAAGATTGAACATCTTTAAAAACAAAAACAAAAAAAAAGCATACTAATAGTAACACATGAGATTTACGTTTATCTCAAGTCTTCTGCTAATGTTTTTTCACTAATATTTTACCTCCCTATTACAAAAATTTATAGATCTTTCGGAAACAGTGAGTTTCATTTCCAAATTGTCTGTTCTCTTGATCAAATAACTCTGGAAAGTACCTTTGAGTCTGACAATAAATTTCTCGTGAAAGAGTCAGATATAACTCGCCGTCGCCATTCCAATTTCTAAATAGTCTTGTCTCTTGATCAGTGAAAGTTTAACAGTACGTTTTGGTCTGTCACCAAAATTTTATTCCATTCATAAAGATATGGAGCGGCCAGGCATAACCAACCTCTGTCAAAGAAAGATTTGCAACCAAACCAGTAACTCTTCTAGACCTCTATGCGAGCACAACCATCCCTTTCATTGCAAAATTTATATTTATTGTTTGCAACTTAACATATGCACAATAAATAT
>NC_089767.1:18214508-18354508 GCF_040412425.1 Macrobrachium rosenbergii | reverse complement strand
ATGGGCCCATCAAAAATTAATCTTCTACTTCCTCTTCTTCGAAATTCTAACAAATGACTTATCGTCTAAAATCTGGTAGGATCTTACCTATCTAAAATAAGGATTATACACTAAAGGCAACATATTCTCAGAATTACTTCTGAAAATATGAAACCAAATTGGTTTTCTTAAATAAATAACGTAAGTTTATCAATTGTGTGACGTACCCCAAAAATGTTACCACAAAATAATTGTACGCTTTATGATTGACGTTTTCTCAGAACGTTTTGTTATGATGATCTACTATTACATTTGCTATTATAACAAACTCAGGAGACTTACTAGTCAACAAACAGCTTCAAAATATTGACCATTAGACGTGAAACGGTGCTCATTCACTAATATAAATTTCATCATTTTCTTCAGCAGGTAAAACACTTGTGTTGTTCTCATGCCAACATTTTCACTGCACTCGGTTGGTACATTTACAAACCATGTTTTCTGAAAACTAATTGATGAATATTTCACTGAATAACTGCCTTGTTTTTTCTGGTATTCCTTGCAAAGATTGTTGTGAATTTTACAGCCCAAAGTGATAAGCATAATTTACGAATACACAAAAAAGCAGCGGGTACTTGTTAGAGGAACAAAAACATGCGATGTTTTCTTTCATGAATATGCAGGAGTTCACACTTGAAATACAATGGATGCATCCTAAATTTGCCTTAATATAATTAAAACATATAACAACAGGAATGTTTTCGGACGGCAGCAATTCAGTATGCAAGAGGCATTATTATATTTCGGCAAGGAATTATTATACTCCAGCACAGAATGATTTAAAATGGATGCGCCGTTATCATCTTTGGCCAAGAAGAAATTAAGGGCTGCCGTGAGAATGATCATAGATCTCCTTCGATGAAGACTCTATGGTATGTTAGTTTTGCACCTTAAGGATTTTATTGGAAATTACTCAACTATCCAAAGAAAGGCAAAAAGCTTTTACTATCAGCTATTAATGTGCGGAAATAAAGAAATGTTTGGTAAATGGTGATGTAAACTTCATCCGCACCTCTTACCTAGAAATGGAATGCATGGATTTATTATTATTATTATTATTATTATTATTATTATTATTATTATTATTATTATTATTATTATTTCCACAAAAAGTCCATATTTTCATGGAAAAGGCCCAAAGGATATATGTTTCCGAGGAAGGCTATTTTAGAATATAGTGGGCCAGTAAGAAAGAAACACTCCAGGCTCTACAACAAATTATATATATATATATATATATATATATATATATATATATATATATATATATATATATATATATATATATATATATATATATATATATATATATATATACTAAAGGACCCATTCAAACTGGATGGTATCTAATGGAGTATTTATTCATAAGAAGTTACAAGCTTTCTTGGACAAACAGTCCACATTATCATGTATGCATACCTGATAATGTGGACTGTTTGTCCAAGAAAGCTTAAAATTTTTCTGAATAAATACTCCATATACCATCCAGTTTGAATGGGGTCCTTTAGTATATATTCCACAGAACAATTGTGTATGTGATAAAGTTAATATATATATATATGCATGTTTGTGCGTGCGTGGCGGGGGAGGGAGAGTAATTTGAGAGCGGGCATATTTAGGCCAGAACTGGAAAAGAACGAGAGTGAAATTGAGTGTCTAGAAAGAGCTGGTGTGTTAGGTGATTTAATTACAAAGATAGACGACATGGAAAGACAAGCCATTGTGGTTCGCCATGAAGTTCCTGGCGTAAATGAAATGAAAGGTCATGTGGAAATGTGTTCCAAAAGGGCTTGATTGCTGGAAGCACATGGCTCTCTATGAGATGAGAATTATAGACAAATTCAGTTGGAAAACAGACTTGGAGGGGGAAAAAGTTTATTACTTTATTTATTAGCTCAATGTAAATGGAAAAGCATGCTGATGGGGGTAACAGTGGGTAGAGGAATGATCGGAGGTATATATGATCATAATTTTGCTGAAGCGAAAATTAAGAGAAATGGAAATTTATGCTTTAGAGGGAAAATGCAGATAGAGCTGCAAGAGAAATTAAAAGGAGTTGGTAGTAAACAGAACATATAAGGAGAAAATGAGAGGAAATTAGAATAGGGTTAAAGACTTAAGCTAAAAACTGAATGAAGTGTAAAATTCCAACCAGGAAATGTTTATGGGTTTACAAAAATGGGAGGAGGAAATTCTGACAGTAAAATGTGGGATGAGGAAAGTACAACTTTAATGAAGGAAAAATAAAACGTTTCAAATACTAATTAGAGGAACTCTTCTTTAGACTTATTTCCAGAACTACAATTTTCTGATAAAAAATACTGAATAATATGCCACTGAATAATGAGTCATATCTCCTTAAATACTGGGATTTAAAAACCGCCTTACATTTCTTATACAAGGTTCGATGAGGTATTGTCAGAGAATGAAAAACTAAATTTATACTGAAACAATTCGAGTTACAGTGAAAAACAAAAAATTTAACTACATCTCTTGATATAGCAACAATTCATTTTTAAATGAGAAACATAAAACCCAATAAGGCGATCACAGAATTCCAGGAATAAAGAAGTCGACACTAAGGGGGTATCCAATTCTATTCCATGTTAAAGGAAATATAATATCATCGAAATTCATATCGTAAAGTTACATCTCTCTCTCTCTCTCTCTCTCTCTCTCTCTCTCTCTCTCTCTCTCTCTCTCTCTCTCTTTCGAATCTCCGACCGGCTAATGAAGAATTAGAGGAATTTATTTCTGTTGATAGAAATTCATTTCTCGTCACTATGTGGTTCGCATTCCAAAATAAGCTGTAGGTCCCGTTGCTAGGTTACCAGTTGGTTCTTAGCCACGTAAAATAAATCTAATCCTTCGGGCCAGCCCTAGGAGAGCTGTTAATCAGCTCAGTGGTCTGGTTAAACTAAGATATACGGAACTCTCTCTCTCTCTCTCTCTCTCTCTCTCTCTCTCTCTCTCTCTCTCTCTCTCTCTCTCTCTCTCTCTCTCTCTCTCTCTCTCTTTATATATATAATTATATATATTATATATATTTATACACACATATATTTACATATATATAATTTATATATATATACATATATATATATATATATATATATATATATATATAATATATACGAGTATATATATATATTATATATATATAATCACAAAGTTACTGTTTATATTCATGAGAGACTTGTCTACAAACTGTCCCATATAAAATATGCTATTCCATAAGAAACATATCGAGCACTGCTAAGTTTCCTTTACATCTAATTTTGGCTAAACAGCCAAAACAATTAACCTGGAAACTTTCACTGTTTGTGCTGGAAATAACTTATACTACGACTACAAACTCGAGATATCAAAACAGCACTAAAAGACGAAACTCAATTCACTCCAACTAGTTTTGTTATAATAACTCGGAACATCACAACGAGCCATGAATATTAAAAGGCCAACTCTCTTGAGACGCCTCGAGGAGACCCGAATAACGGCTAGACAGAACGTAGACGTCGATGGAGAAAAGGAAAGATGAGGAAGAATGATGATAATGTGAACACAGGACGCAGGTGACAGAAATCAATCTGAAAAACCTTGCTCATACTACACCTAATTACTATATATATATATATAATAATATATATATATATATATATATATATATATATATATATATATATATATATATATATATATATATATATATACACTAATTCTTCAACTGTGTTGGATTCCAGTTGCATCTGTTCCTTATAATTCTCACCCTCAGGGATATCTGTGTCATTTGTCAATTATATGAGCTTTTCTTGTAACCGTCCTTTTATATTTCTCATCAGTCTGCTAATAAAGGACCCTGTGTCAAAAGGCCTAGAACCACTCCGTTGTTCCACTTTTCCTTCGTGGCATTTGCCTTTATTTATACAATCATCACGTTTCATATCTTCGTGATTCAGTTATACACACGCACACATTATGTATATATATATATATATATATATATATATATATATATATATATATATATATATATATATATATATATATATATATATATATATATATATATATATATATATATATATATATATATATATATATATAAATTGCTTTGTCAACTGAACTGTGGATTAACCACCTGTGCGGAACACTTCCACAGCATTAAAAGAAAAATGGATCACCAGATTTGTCAATAAAACTTCTTGGATAACCATTGGAACATTTATATACAGTAGAGATATCAAGCGAATTCACAGGCAATATAAGGATAGGAATAGCAGGATAATAGATGACTACAGGAGGATAAAATAGAACTAAGTTAATAGAAAAAAGTAGAATAACATAGAATGTTTTTTATCAATTTTCAATTCAATTATAGCTGCAGTGAATCTTTTTTTTATGAAATTTAGGGACCCTAGTTTTTTCATATTTGTGTAAATAATTCGATTTCGAAATGTACCAAATCGAATTATTTTATCAATGTGCACTCTGAAACAAATTCAAAATATTCAGCAAAAGTCTCCTATTTTTTTTCTCTCTCAGTAGCAATTACATTTTTGTACTCATATTGCGTTATTGTTTCTCGTCAATCTACACACGTATTTTTCTTAGATTAATAGAGTCTCAAATTCACATTATTATCATTATGATTTCAGTAGAATAAACCTATTTACATGGAACAAGCACACACGGGCCACTGACTTGAAATTCAAGCCTCCAGAGAAATTTAGTTTCAACCTCCCACTGCAGACTCTTACACTGCAGCAGAAACTGGTCATGACACAGAGCCAGTGATTTTTCATCGCCCTGGGGGAGACGCAAACCTGCGGCATCTCAGTGGCATGTCACGACACAAACCACGATACCACATAAATTATTTTAGTTAGTGTATTTTTTTTTATTCTATCAGTTTTGAATTTAATGTTTTCTCGCGTTTCTTTCAATTTACTTGTTATTTAATTTTATCTTTATTTACCCAATCAGTGGAAAGACCACGTGAAAAATTGCGCTAAAATACCTTATATTTATATATATATATATATATATATATATATATATATATATATATATATATATATATATATATATATATATATATATATATATATATATATATATATATATATATATATATATATATTAATATATATTAATATATTTATATTTATGTGTGTGTGTATTTATATATACATACATATATACACAGTATATATATACTGTGTATACATATATACATGTGTATATATTCATACTTATGAGCAAGGGACGGGAATGCCCGGATACAGAGATATCAAACGGGAAGGCAGACAGGAATACACACTTGAATAGTCATTTGATTACAAGTTTATTCCCAACGTTTCATCATCCAAGAATACATCATCATGGTACCAGAATTAAAAAACAAAAAGCCTGTTCCCCGGTGTCCTTTGTGTAAAATTTCCCTTTGTAAGTCGATTGTCGTTTTTTATGTTCCTGACTTTGCCTTTGTATATATTTTTTTTGTAATTTTTACTGTCAGTACCTTTTGTTTTTTCAATTCTAGAACCCCCTGATGATGTAATCATGGATTATGAAACGTTGGGAATAAACATGTAATCAAATGACTTTTCAAGAGTATTCCTGTCCGCCTTCCAGTTTAATGTATATACATATACATACATATTCTACATACAGGGCTAATACATACATATATTCAAAACAGTTAACCGCAAAAAAAAAGAAATTTTAACACCTTTAACAGCAAATATCCTTAAGATTTTTTTTTCTTTGAATAGCAAGCACTTAGACATGTCCATCGATTTCCTATTGTTCCGTGATAAAAGCAGTCGCTTGTTTTACGAAGTATTATCGAACAGACGCAAGCAACACTCTGAAGTCAATTACTCTCCCGTTTAATGGAATTACTGCAAAGCACTAATTCTCTAACAGCGCATGAACCGAGAACCTCATTACTTCATTTCCATAATTCATTTCATTAACCTTTCATTTATTCCTGACCAATTAGAATGCGGTTCGATCCTTACTTGCAGATTAGAAACCTTACTATTGAACTAGAATAACAAAGACCTTTAACATTTACAAACTGATATAATTTCGAGGCAATACTGCCTTAGATCTATTGCATTTGAATCAATAAGTATATATGTATGTATGTATGTATGCATGTGTATATATATACATTTATATATATATGCATATATACATGTATATATATGTATATATATAATATACTGTATATATAATATATATATATATATATATATATATATATATATATATATATATATATATATATATATATATATATATATATATATATAAATATAAATGTATAAATACCAATATAGTGATATCAACTACGCTTTACATATGCCAGTCGAATTCAGTTCTGCACTTGGATCGATATCAACTTATCTCCAACATTATATCTGACTGGTATGTTTGTAAAACTTACCTCACGGCACTAACACGTGTGGGTATTCTTTTATTTTTTTTACTGGAATAACACGACTCGTGGTTCGGTAACCACATGCTATTAAAAAAAAATAATTCTATTCATTACCTATTCGTATGTGAGAATATATTCTAAATTCACTGATGCAAATATCCAAGAGCTGATCTAATCCTATTCTAGTCCCCAGAGCAAATTTGCTTTATTTTGTCATCGTTAAGCATCTCGTGGATGAGTTCGACTCGTAACTTCAAAGGTGACTGTTTCAATCATTTTCGCTTGTAGTGATAATCGTACATAAACAGGTATATAACAGGAAGCTGAAACGTTTGGAGGTCATTGTATCTGGGGAAAATGAGACACATACATACATGCATGCATGCATACAAACATTTATACTTACATATATACGTACAGTATATATGTATTTAAATACATAGATACATACACACACACACACATATATATATATATATATATATATATATATATATATATATATATATATATATATATATATATATATATATATATATATATATAATATATATATATATATATGTATATATATACATATATATATGTGTATATATAAATATATGTATATATGAATCTTTATGACTTATACAAACTCGATTCTTTCTTATATTCACAAATTTTAAGCCATGAATGTAATTTAATATCGAAATCACCATATCTCTGAAATAACCAGTACTCAAAGAAAATCATAATTCATAACCGCATCTGCCCGGCCGGGATTCAACCTGGGCCTCGGTTTAAATACAGCGTAAGATCGACTTGTAACATTCGGCTGCAAATAAATTCATCTGTATATTTTTGGGGAGACAAGGGGTTGGTCTGCAGAGTAATAACCTCAAACAGAAGCATGAATAATCAGCTAGAAAAAAACTATGAGTAAAAAGAAAGCTGCAAGCAGCATACTAAGACTAGAAAAAGGTCATGTAAGAATCAATACAAACACAAATCAGGTTTTCAGGCAGCTCTGAAACGTCTTCTAACAAATGTTTACATATTTCCCCGTTCGGAAAATCATAATTCAGTCCTGTCTCTTTCCCACTCCCTTCCACTATAAATATACCAGTAGACCCATACCATAAAAAGTAATGGTATAAGATAGGAGACGATTGAGAGGGAAAGTCCTGATCTTTTGAACGTAAGGCCCCTTCCTAGGGACCTCCGTATGGCCTCGTGGCGGGAATGGCGCTTTTGTGGTCGATGACATGTGTAAACGTGGAGTTTATTTCCCGTAGACTTTCGTTGAGCAACAGAAAACGTAGTGTTATGAATACCTTATTTTATATCTACACAGAATGTATGGCTAAGGGAAATGTGAGACATTGGAGTGCGACATATTTTGCCTTTACTCTAAGACACTCTCAGACAAATTACTTACAACAGATAAAACGATTAAAAACGCGATTCCGTTTGACAAAAAGAAAAAAAAATAACTATATTGAAGGAATGAAAAAGCAGAAATCTTCCCCAATCTGAAACAATCGTTTTCTTTCACTCGCTCTCCCTCACTTTCCAAAGTGCTTAAACCTTAAACCTTCTTATTTCTTTCTACCCACGTTCCCTTTTCGAGTCACGCGTGATGCCATATTCATATGCCAACGTATGCTGACATTTCTTTGAAAACTGTTGATATGCACTATTAAGCATGTATTCTGCAGGATTTTACCAACTATATTATTTTAATCGGTGCCACTGTTCTTAACTGTTTTACTTTTTTCAGAATACATGGAACACATCTTATCATTATATAAAGCAAATCTTATAAACTCATTTCAATTACACATGATTCAAAGAAGTATAGAACATTCCAAAATTAGTTGAAGCATTGTTCAACTGTCACTGAAATTACGTTAAATTGAGAAGCATATATCTAATGAACATACGACAGTCAGTATAGAGAGATATATAATAAGTAAATAATGACAGAATCAAGTAATGCATTGCAAAATTCCTGTAAGGATGCTAAGCAGGACACTAGCTATATGACACCCAACGATATTTATTTTTTTCAAGCGGTATGGCCACGCCGGCAATGATACGGGAGATCGGCTGAATTTAGCTATGCAATTGTAGACTCATTAAAGATATAACTGGTCGTTGCGCATTCAAGTGAAAACAATTGCATACAAACATATAATACCTAATATTCTAAATTCAATAAAAGATAAAAAAAAAATATTCTAAATTAAGAGAGACAGACAGACCACCTGGCAGAGAGCTGTGGTAGGAGGACAAATGGCATTAATTCCTAAGGGAACTTTCCTTTCTTCACACTGTATTCATCCTGACATATGGCCATTGTTCGTGCAAAAGAATTTCCCAATGCCTGTCTCGAAAGTATAAATACCAATAGCACTGTCTCATTGTGACATCATTACCTACCATTATCTTACTTTTATTAGCCAACTTCACTTTCACTCCTTCTCACCCACCTCTTCCCCTCCCACATCTCACCTGACCCCAGAAGGGTTATTGTGGTTTACCCCTATCATCGGCGTCTTCCCTCGGCGCATTACTATCATTTCAGACTGAATCACGAGAGAGAGAGAGGGAGAGAGAGAGAGAGAGCTATTGGCCTCGTTATTGTGCTTGAGACTCTCCGGATCAAAGATGAACTGCAGGGGCTTCAAAGACGACGGGAAGAGGATCGTTGAGTCTGTGTACCGGTTACCTTGAGGCTGCGTCATGTTGACTCTGTCTGTAGCCTCCGTCTCATTAGTCCTTTACGCCACACTCTCAGATTCCTGGTTCATCTGTTCTATAGTATTTGTCTTTTTTTTATTTTCCCTTTGCTATAAAAGAATGATTTCTTAGTGCCAGCCTTTCCTTCCTAACCAGAGTTTGTCTCGTGGACAAAAAGGCTCTCCCCTCCATCGCCTATTCCTGTTTCCATTATCTCAGACTACACTGAAACTCGATAATCCTCTCTATCTCTCTCTCTCTCTCTCTCTCTCTCTCTCTCTCTCATTATCCGTTACCGGAAATTTTCACAAACTGGTGATGAGCAATATCAGAATAGGAATCAGCGGTAGCTACGTTTATCGACATCTATAATCGATGTACTTAATTCTCTAATAATCAGGCCACTAAATCTTCTGCGATGTGTAATTAAGGCTGTTCATCTTCTTACAAAGAAGAATTAACGAATATTCATGTAAATCATTTTAGAAAGGACACACACACATATATATATATACATATATATATATATATATATATATATATATATATATATATATATATATATATATATATATATGTATGTATATAATATATATATACATAATATATATATGTATATACTATATGTGTATATATATTACATATATATATGTATATATATATATATATATATATATATATATATATATATATATATATATATATATATATATATATATAAATGAAACCTGAAACACACACTATTTCACTTTGCCTTTGAACAAATTCCAAGGAAAAATCCTTCGCGGATCGTTAACAGATACTGCCTATTTAATCCCTTTTATCTCACCTATTCATATACCTGCACCGTCCTGCGTAGAAAACAAAGAAGGATGAAGTAAAAAGAAAGAAGAGAGAAGAGGAAAAATACGCATCCAAAAAGAAAAGAGACACGGAAATCAGGTATGGAATCTCATTACCATAATGACCTCTGTGTTTCGACATCTATTTATTTTTTACCGAAAGAAAAATAGCACCCGCCCCTCACCCTTCCTATTTTATGTGCTATTTTTTTCATTCAAGAGTATTAGATGCACTTTTCAATGAGTTCGTCTGTTGTATCATAATCAGGGATATAGTTTTTCTCCTACCAATATATTTCTTTATGACAGGAGGACTGAGTTTTTTTATTTTTTTATGACGAAAAAACTTCTCGGGTAACAGACAGGGATAAAAGAACCAGGAAAAAATAGCAAAGGTCGACATATGAAACCTTCCTTTGTTCAGCCAAGAATACGCAATTAAAGGACGCCAATGCATAATCTTACTGTGCATTTTCGACGAGGGTAGATGCTTTCCATATGCATCCCATAATCTCTGGAGTAATGTGAAAGTGTAATTTTCCTAAAGATTCTATTTTTGGCTCCCTTAGCAAACTAGTAACAAAACTTTTATGGTGTGACTTCCTACTACAACTCCTTTGAACATTGTTAAGAAAATAAAACAGAAATGTCTGTCTTGAAAGGAGAAATTCCATTAGCATGACCTCACTGTGACATCATTACCAACCATCATTCTTACTTGTAATCGTCAACTACACGTCGACTCCTCCCACTCCCCCCCTCCCACTCCCACTCCCACTCCCCTCCGCCTCCCCTTCCTTCCTCCCCCCCTTCCACTCTCCCTCCCTCCCTTTCCACTTCCCCTCCCCTCCTCCCACTCCCTTCGCCTCCCACTCTCCTCCCCTCCCCCTCCCTCCCCACCCCACCCCTCCTTCCACATCTCACCTGACTCCGGAGGGCGAATTGTGGTTTACCCCTATCATCGGCGTCTTCCTTCAGAGCATTACTATCATTTGAGATTGAATCATGAGAGAGAGAGAGAGAGAGAGAGAGAGAGAGAGAGAGAGAGAGAGAGATAGTCACGACTATTGGCCTCATTATTGTGCTTGAGGCTCTCCGCATCAAAGGTGAACTGCAGAGGCTTCAAAGACGAAGGGAAAAGGATTGCTGAGTTTGTGTCCCGGTTACCTCAAGGCTGTGTCATGTTGACTCTGTCTGTAGCCTCCGTCTCATTAGTCCTTATTGCTACACTATCGCCTTCCGGGTTCATGTTTTCAGTCGTATTTGTCTTTTTTTCAATATTTTCCTTGAGAATAACTGAATGATTTCTTACCTGCCGGCTTTTCTTTTCAAGCCAGTTTGTCGATTGGACGAAAAAGCTCTCTCCCCTTCCGTCTATACCTGTTTCCATTATCTCAGACAGCACGGGGGCTTGATAATCCCCCTTCCTCTCTCTCTCTCTCTCTCTCTCTCTCTCTCTCTCTCTCTCTCTCTCTCTCTCTCTCTCATTATCCGTGACAATAAATTTCCACAAACTGGCGATCAGCGATATCAGCAAAGGGATGTAGTGCTAAGCTACGATTAGCGGCATCTATAATCGATGTACTTAATCCCATAATAATCAAACCATTAAATTCTCTGCATTTTATAAGTAAAGTTGCTCATCATCTTACAAGGGAGAATTAACGAAGTACCAATGGTGGAAAGCCTATTAGACTGCACCATAGATGGAGAAAATATATATATATATATATATATATATATATATATATATATATATATATATATATATATATATATATATATATATATATATATATATATAATTATATATATATTATATATATATATATATATATATATATATATATATATATATATATATATATATATATATATATATATTATATGTATATATATATGAATTTTTATTATATAAACCTGACATTTTTATACACAAAAATTACGTTAAGAATGTCATTTAATATCCAATTCACTCTACCTTGGAAATAATAAGGAAATGGAATCACAACCGATAAGTGATAGTCACCTGAAGGACTCGAACCACCGACGATAACAATCAATTATATGTATATATATATATATATATATATATATATATTTATATATTTATATATTTATATATATATATATATAATATATACATATATATAATATATATATACATATATATACAGTATATATATATATATATATATATAT
The DNA here is from genome assembly GCF_040412425.1 of Macrobrachium rosenbergii. Classification (NCBI taxonomy): domain Eukaryota; kingdom Metazoa; phylum Arthropoda; class Malacostraca; order Decapoda; family Palaemonidae; genus Macrobrachium; species Macrobrachium rosenbergii. The sequence goes on along the minus strand of NC_089767.1, from coordinate 18,342,256 downwards.
ATATATATATATATATATATATAAATAATATAAATTCACACAATTTCCCTTTTGTCGTCGAACAAACTCCAAGAAAAAATCCTTCGCGGATCATTAACAGATACTACCTATTTAATCCTCTTTTATCTTACCTATTCATATACCTGCACTGTCCATCAATCCTGCGAAGGAAACAAAGAATTAAAATAAAAAGAGAAGAAAAGAAACATTCGCGGATCCAAAAAGATAAGAGACACGGAAGTCTGGTATGGAATCTCATTACCATAATGACCTCTGTGTTTCGACATCTATTTATTTCTTACTAAATTAAAATAGCGCCCGCCCCTCACCCTTCCTATTTTATGTCCTATTTTTTTTTTCTTTTATTCAAGAATATTAGATGCACTTTTCAATGAGTTCGTCTGTTGTATCGTAATCAGGGGTATAGTTTTTCTCCTGCGAATATATTTCTTTATGACAGGACGACAAGTTTTTTGTTTCTATGATGATAAGATTTCCATAGGTAACAGAGGCGGATAAAAGAACCAGGAAAAATAGAAAAGGGTGACATATGAAACCTCCCCTCTGTTTAGCCGAAAATAAGCAATTACTGGACGCTGAAGAGTAATGTTATTGCGCATTTTCGTAAAGAGGATATGCATTCCATATGCATTCCATGACCTCTGGAACAATGTGCTCTCCTTTTCATGAAAGCACAATTACCCGAAAAAATTTTTCGGGACCCGTCAAGAAAGAACAGAAAATTATACCATTTGGTGTGACTATCTACTACAGTTCATTTGAACATTATGAATAAGAATTCAATTGTTGCCTCTCCACCCTCCCCCTACCCCCGCCTCTTCTTCCCCTTAGTTCCCTTTTAAAGTCACTCTCTCAAAAAAAAATAAGAAAATAAATTAAGAGTGTGTTCCGATTCGGTTATTGCAAAAAGAAAAGCTCGTCCCAAACGGTAAATAAATCAAGGCCTTTTTCACAATTTCATGGGTTAATTGTTTCCAAAGGCTGAGATTTCAACAGCTTTTGTCTCAACCTTCAGTACAAAACAGGAAAACTGATGCCACGCAAATGTTCCACAGAATTTCAGTACATACTCCTTTCTGCCACGAGATTACTTCTCTATGTCAAATCAACAAGTATTTTACATAATACAGCACAATATCTTGATGATAACAGATCATTTCAATACAGAGTTTGGACATTGTGAAATTTCTCTTTTGAAAAGCATATTTCACTGATAACAATATCGGCCGACAAAAACAAAAATCGGTATTTCTTATACGCGAATGCTGCCGTCACAGGACCCCAGGCGAACATAGTAATCTCAGATATAAAAGGGAAAAGTAAAAAATAAATAAATAAAGAGAGAGAGAGAGAGAGAGAGAGAGAGAGAGAGAGAGAGAGAGAGAGAGGAAAAACAGCAATGAAGGTAAAAACAGGGCTATAACGAAATGATATTCAAATGATATCCATTTTATATCTGAACTTACTAAGTCCACCAGATGTCTTGTAACGGCAGCATCCACACACAAAATTCAGATTATTGTTTTTGTCGCATATTGTTTTCATTGAAATATGATATTCAAAAGAGGCATTTTACAATGTCCAAACTCTGTCTTGAAATGATCTGTTATTATCAAGACACTGTACTGCATTATGTAAAATTCTCGTTGATGTGACCAACCAGGGTCATTGAGGATCAAGTAACGTAAATATTTTGAATGCTTCATATTGTTTTTTTCGCCACTTCCAACAAAATCGTCGCAAGTGACCAGAATACGCTGCAATTCGTATGATACAAACAACTGATTTATACGAGTAAACATCATATTTTGTTCAGAAACTCTCTCTCTCTCTCTCTCTCTCTCTCTCTCTCTCTCTCTCTCTCTCTCTCTCTCTCTCTCTCTCTCCTACATACAGTTTGATAATTAACGTTTTACTAAAAATCGTCAATTTGTAGTGTTGACATTTTACATAAAATCAAGATATTACGAAATAAGTCCTGAGAGCAACTAACTTCAAAAACAACCAATCATTATCAATGCCTGTTTCTTGCCCGTGTTTGGATTACATTATGTAAAGCAAGAAAAAAGAAGCAGAGATTTAAAAGTAACACATTTAATTAATACAACACGGCATAAAGTGATCGGGGGAGAAGGTTTGTCATCTCGACTCATGAATAAACTGTATCAGCTAAGAGCTTTGCATAATTCGGGTCTTTCTGCAAAATTTAATGCGTTGAGATTTCAGAGAATTTTTCCATTGGGAGACATGAAAATTCCTGTACGAAAGTCATAAACGGTCGAAATTAACCTGATATTGAATAAATTTCATCGTTAAAATTGCCAGACGTTTGCTGAGTGACCTTAATAAATGCCAGATATACCCTGTATCCTCTTTTATTGCATTTTGCAAAATACATTAACATATTACACTAAGCAATTATGTTTCTATCGCCCCTCATCTAAGTTATATCTTTTATCCGTTGGGACTATATCTTAATAATTATAGGGGAAACCAGGATAGGCAGGAAACCTGGTTGAGCACTGATTGCCAAAAATATATATTTCTTATATAATAAAGTAAGCAGTCAGGCTATGTGTTGGATCTGAGCAGAGGGAAGATCCAGCTGATGGCTGTAATGGTGAGAAGAGTGACTGGAGGTATATCTGATCATTATTTCCTTGAAACAGATGTTCAAGTAGGTGGACGTTTATGTTGGATAGGAAGGGTCATTAAGGCGTCTACTTTGGTAAGAAGCAAGTTTGAAGGCATACAAGGGGTAAAATGAATGAAAGATGAGGCAAGGGTTAAAGATATGGAAGTTGAACGGGTATATGAAAGTGAGTGGAATTCTAGAATGCGGTCACTGAATCTGCAAGGTAGGAGAATAAATACAACAGTGTTTGATACAATGAGAAATGCAGCTATAAGAATACAGGAAAATAGATAAATTACTCAATTATATATATATATATATATATATATATATATATATATATATATATATATATATATATATGATATGAATTTTTTTCTTTTCATCTCAGTATATTTATGTAATTGGCCGTTACTGATAGAGTTAAAGTATCTTCTCATACATTGCCCTAGACATATTTGGAATCATTTAATATGTTCTGACAACGATAGCAATGATATGACATTGAAGCACTTGAATTGAACAACTTTCTACACTGCTTATAAAAATGATCAAATCAAGTGAAATGAAACTAAGCAATGCAGAAGCGATATTCAGAAGTCAGAGAGAGACAGAACCGGAGAAAGGGTACTAAAACCTGAAGTAAGGGCGCTGTAAGATTGACCCATTAAATGGAGTGGCAACACCATTAAATTAATCGACCGTAAACATTCGTAGGAGATTTGTTGAAAGTGTCGTTCTGTTAATGCACTGCAGGTGAGAAGACTTTCAAGAGGTTTAGAAATGAAACCGGATGTTTATATTTCAACTTGGGGAATTAATTCAAACAAAACCTATTTACAATTCAACGACTAGACCATTAAAGCAATCTCAGGACAGTTACGAAGCAATAAATCCTTCTGACGTCATTTCCAACTCTAGTGTTGACTCACGGGCTCCATATATGTGTAACAAATGGAATGTGGCCTATCATGACACGAGAAAATATTACCTGATTTGTCAATTAAATTGACTTATTCCTAATTCATAACTTTTCCTCTGATCTTTATATTCCTAATATTCTTTATGTTCTGGCTGTCGGTTAATATTTCTTTGAATTTTTCCGTAAACATGGGTTATTTTGTGTAATATAAGATGTTGAAAGAAAATTCAAAATATTAAAAGCCTTCAAAAACAAGAAACTGTGAACAACTCAAAAAATCGGCCAAAAACCTGCTACAAAAGAAACTGACGTGAATATCGGCACAGATCCCAAGAAATGAGAATTTTAGAGAAAGGGAAAATAACTGAGCATAAACAAGGAACGTTTATGAGATTAGTAAAATCAAAATCCAGAACACAGTTTTATCTGCCCTAAAAAAAACCTTGCCAATTAGTTCGTTTATGTCACTGTGAATGATGGCTCTCCATCCTTTTCAATCGGAAAGTGTACACACATTTTTAATGTGGTCAAGAAGGTCTCTCGTGGACACTTTCTGAGCTGCCTCAAAAAACAGTCTGGGAATCTGGCCACTGAGCTTGATCACATCATCATCATTCAGGCTTCCGCAGGCTTAAAATGTTGTCCTTCCTCTGGGCATCTTTTTGGATACACCATCAACTAATATACCATAACTTCAGGAATGCCCCTCATTTATTCGAATTTCGAAAAAGGCATGATATGACAGACACTCTCCTTTGCTCACGAAGCGTTAAATTTTTACTTGGGAATTCGAAGACTTCGGTGAAAATCCTATCCAGAAATATTGGAAAATCGAAAAGTTAGGAGTTCATTGCGTGAATGTTGTTGCGTCGTAGTTCTGAATCTGACATTATACATACATATATACATACATACATACATACACACACACACACACACACACACACACACACACACACATATATATATATATATATATATATATATATATATATATATATATATATATATATATATATATATATATATATATATATATATATATATATATATATATCTTCTACTTCTTCTTTTAACGTGCTTTTTTTCCCATTTTTGTATGGGGTAAGCACGATGCCTTCTTTTGAAGGACTTTTGATTTGGCTTTAGGGTAGACCTGTAGTCTCGATCGGCTGCCCTGCCTGACATCGCTTAGACCCCGGTAGCGTATGTTTCATGTATCATACCCGACCCAACGCCCTTTCTTCCCAGCAGCGAGAAGTTGTTGCTTGGGTAGGGCGAGAGTTCGAGACGTGTGAGATGTTTGTTATGTTTTTTAGAAGGTGTTGTAATGGCTTTGTTTTGTGTGTGTATTTAGTCTGAAACACCCATTTGCTTTTAAGCAAACCTATCCGTTGATTACATATATAATCCCAGGATGTCTACATGGATAGCAAAGTGTCTGCCTCTCTGATCAGTCGGCTGCGGATTTGAACCCGCGCCACAGACCTCTTACGAAGTCCGAAGCTGCTGCTGTAACCGACTGAGCCATCGAGGCTCCATATATATATATATATATATATATATATATATATATATATATATATATATATATATATATATATATATATATATATATATATATATACATACATATAGAGCGAAGGGGTGAGGATGTTTCTCCCATTAGTGTTAATTAACCGAGAGGAAGGGGTAGTGTCCTACAAAGCGAGCCTTCCAGTTTGGCCTGCCGTATCTACTACAACTTGGTGGTTAGCCGCACAGCGACGAGGCGAGTGAGGAACGCGTTCCCTGGAATTTGATTCCGCCACCAGAGGTGGTGCTACACAGTGGGCTTGGCCGCGCAGTCAGGGTAATAGGACTAGGGTAATCGGTTGAGAATCCGGTTTGGATATTTCCTGGTGTGAAAGGAGGCGTTTGGACTGACACCCTCCCCTTTAAAGCTGCCGAAGATGTCGCTCTTGGAGGGGTAGATTTGGGTCCACTCACTGTTTTGTGGTGACCCCTATTGCGTAGTTCCCGTCAACCACAGTGACGCGGAGGGAGGGCGACAACTTGTCCTCAGCTCCAATATTGTCAACAGCTTGTGATGGTCATGTGTGGGCAGCAGCTGGATGTGGTACCTTGCGTTGGGCTTCCAAGTTGAAAGTTATGCTTCATTGCCGATGACATGTGTTTTTATTATTTAAAAACAGTACATAATATAGAAATGGAGAATGCAAGCGCACTGTCAATCGATGCAGAAGTGTTGGTGGATGAGAAGGCTTTGGTGTTTTTCTTGGGATTTTCACATTTGGAAAGGTTTCATGGAGAAACTGTAATGCACGTAAGACCGTATGGCGTGCTTCACTGAGGGGAGTGCATAAGTTTTCCTTCATATAAATAAGGACTTGTTGAGAAACCAGAAAGTTTTCCCATTTTTGCATCACCCCTTCGAAAAGGTGTATTATATATATATATATATATATATATATATATATATATATATATATATATATATATATATATATATATATATATATATATATATAATAAAGAGAGAGAGAGAGAGAGAGAGAGAGAGAGAGAGAGAGAGAGAGAGAGAGAGAGAGAGAGCCTGTTGGTGTGTATGCGCGTGTGTGGTGGGAGGTTAGATGGATGGGTTTATTCATCAGTAGGAGGTACCACTCGAGAATGCAAGTCAACAGTCACTGTCATATTTTATTATTCTTAAATTGCTGGTTCAAGAAAAACTTCCAAAACTTTACAGTCTTCAAGTACCCGAACGTAATGTTCTCCAGCTACAAGCAGTTATTTACCTTTGTTTTGTACACTTTCTCACTGCCTGTATTTTCCAGGTTCTTCTACAAGAAGACATCTTTCGCATCATCTAGCAAGAACTTTCTGATTCCAAATCTCCTACTTCTCGACACTTCGAAATTATAGAAACTCTCGCCATTCATTCTCTTTGCGTAATGATTAACTTCAAAAAAACACTGATCAGAGTCTTGTCTACTCTGATCTTGTCTACTTCTTTTACATCTTCATGGTCTCACTCCTTAAAATTAAACATAAGTTACTAAAGAAAATCCCATTACAATAGCTACCAATCTTCCCTTTCATTCTTACGCAACTTGTAAATATTACTCCGCCCCTCCCAATTCTCCTACCATACCATTCTTATCCACATTATCTGCAGGGCGTTTCCAACTTCAGTTGCTTCGTACATTTTATAAATAACCTCTCTTATCATCCCATCGTAACTGTATCCATTTATCCCAAACGCCTACATGAAAAATGCATCTCCCTCCTGCCGCCATTAATATTTTATTCAAGATAAATTTTCCTTATCTTGTAAATTGCTCCTATATCTTCTGTCTCTCACCTACCCTTCCCTTACTAATTAATATAAATTGATAAATGTATGCGAGGTACGGTATATGTATTGTCAGGAATTAGATCGTACAATAGTTGTTGGAATAATAATTCCCTTTATGTTTTCAGGATCTCAATTGACAATATTTGTTATGTCCTGAAGTACAGCATTAAAATTAAGAAAATCCGAAACAAAAGTGGTGTTATCTCTAAAATATAACTACCTGGGTATGGTAAAAGCATTTTAATGGAAAACAAAAGGTTTGAGGAAATGGCGAATTTACTAAAGCATATGAAATGGTTGAAGCATATACAAAAACTGCAGAGTAATTTGAATCAGTTGTTAGAATCAGATTTCCAGGTTTTGAGCCATGTGCAGAAACTTGTCTTTAGATAACAAATGTTTGAGGAAATCAAGATAATTTCGTTAAAGAATTTTAACTATAAAGATTCCCTTACGAAAATCATCTAGACCACTGAAAACTAATATAGGGAACTGCAAATTATTTCTCTCTCTCTCTCTCTCTCTCTGTCTCTCTCTCTCTCTCTCTCTCTCTCTGTGGTCGTAGTTAATTGGAATCGTCCTACTAATGCCAGACGCCACCACAAATCTTTCAGTTTTCATAAGTAACTATTACGTGTGTGTAAGTATATATATATATATATATATATATATATATATATATATATATATATATATATGTATATATATATATATATATATATATATATATATATATATATATATGTATATATATATATATATATATATATATATATATATATATATATATATATATATTATATATAGACGTATGCCACAATGTCTATCGTTGTGAGTTACACAATGTACTCTTTACATAAACGTATAAATTTTCGTATTTCTATTCAGCAATAATTCAATAAAATTATATATATTACTGCAAAATTGATTTTTAATATTTAATTCAGGTGCAACATCATGAGTATATTATACCAGAAATCCCGTTTTGTAAACAACCTATTTAATATTCTATAAGCTGAAAATAGCAAAGAAAAAGTACCATTAGAGGCCCGATTTCATTGATATTTGTTGAACTCAAGATCATCACACTTTCTGTAAAAAGCTTTCTTATACTGCTTTATACTTTATTGGTAACCACTGACGCTATTTCCTGAATAATTTCAGAACCCATCATTGTACCTCATGAGTTCTTCCCATCCTAAAACAATTTTATCATTTTTACAGGTAATTCCAGCATCGGGGTTCAGTAACTGGTAAATACAAAGATTTCGGTAGTTGGTCCATGCTTTTTGTTGGCCGAATCGCTTGAGCTTCAGACTGTCACTCGATGGGCCGGAGTTCAATTCCGCGGCCGGCTGATGAAGAGTTAGAGGAATGTATTTCTGGTGATAGAAATTCATTTCTCGCTATAATAATGGTTCGGATTCACAATAAGCCGCAGGTCCCGTTGCTAAGTAACCAATTGGTTCTTAGCCACGTAAAATAAGTCTAATCCTTCGGGCCAGCCCTAGGAGAGCTGTTAATCAGCTCAGTGGTCTGGTAAAACTAAGCTATACTTACTTTATTTAGTCCATGCTTCAAAGAGATGATTTTTATCCGCGTTGTTAATTCAGGCTTGGCATAGAAAATGGGATTAGGCTGAGCGTCTGACTGGCCTGCGCATTTCACTAATCTTCAACGCAAGACTAAATCATTCTCTTAATAAATCTATCATTTTTTCATAAAAACTTAAAGGTTTTTATGAAAAAGCTTAAAGCTTAACAATTGATGATTGCTTTCTTTCTACGGTCATTGAAACGGATTTAAATTAAAGACATTGTTTTTTTTTTTAATTATCTTTCTTGACTATCTGAATCGTATTCCTCTCTTCCCAAAAATACTCTCATTCTTTGTCCGTTAATCGATTTTTCTCTTTCAACATAAGCAAACAATGTACTGAAGAGAGAGAGAGAGAGAGAGAGAGAGAGAGAGAGAGAGAGAGAGAGAGAGAGAGAGAGAATATAATCGTTTTTTACATACTGTACAAAGGCCCCGAGTACTTAGGAGAGAAAGAGTTCATGATTTAAAAGAAATATCAAATATAATAGGTCGCCACCTAGAATCAGTAAGTAATAGCTTGAATTTAGAAGAACATTTTCGAAATAGAAAAAGGAATGAAGAAAAAATCATAATTAATTTTGAAACAAGTCAACAACTATACTACAATGTCCCATTTACATTAGAAGAATTTGATGCTGCATTAAAATCTTGTAGTAACTCTGCCCCAGGAAAAGATAATATCTCTTTTGAACTTCTTATACATCTTAACATTAAAGCCAAAGAATACTTATTGAAATTTTATAATCACCTGTGGAAAAAGAAACTACTTCCCAAAGCATGGAAACATGCTATAGTAATTCCTATACCAAAACCTGGCAAAGATCCAACATCAGTAAATAATTATAGACCTATATCACTAACTAGTTGTCTTTGTAAACTCATGGAAAAAATGGTAAATAATAGACTCATATGGTATTTAGAGAAAAATAAAGTTCTAGCAGGCACTCAGTCTGGAAGTAGGAAAAATCATTCAACTTTAAACTCACTAACATCACTAGAAGATCAAATCAAAAGAGGATTTGTACAAAAAGAAAATCACTGTTGCAGTCTTATTTGACATTCAAAAGCATGATACAACATGGAGACATTTAATTATAAAAACTCTATATGACATAAATCTAAGGGGTGAACTCCCAATTTTCATACGAAATTTCTTAACAGAAAGAACATTTCAAACTAGAATTGAAACAGTATTATCGGAAACATTTGAAATAAAAGAAGGTATCCTCAAGGAAGCGTACTAAGCAGCACATTATTTACACTAGCCATCAATAATATAGTTAAAACACTTCCAAAAGATGTAAACAACAGCTTATATGTTGATGATTTTGCCATTTTTTACACTTCAAGCAACTTGCGCCACATCCAAAGAATCTTAAATATCTCCATAAATAAAATTGAACAATGGGCATTATCTGTTGATTTAAATTTTCTGATGAAAAAACGCAAAGCAATAGCATTTTACAGGGATAAACGTTGGCTCAGAAACGAAGATATAGTTCTTACCATGAATAACACTCCCATCCAATTTTATCCAGAAGTCAAACTCTTAGGCCTATATTTTGACAATCATTTGAACTGGAAGGCCCATGTAAGACATACCAAAGCAAAGGCCTTATAATCTTTAAATGTATTAAAAAAATTAGCTCACACTTCATGGGGTGCTGACAGAGATATTCTATTGAAACTTTATAAGGCTACAGTTCTACCAATATTAGATTATGGCAGTCCAATTTATAGTTCTGCTAGTGAGACTATTCTCAAAATGCTAGATCCAGTACATCACCTTGGGATTCGGTTAGCCACCGGAGCATTCAAATCATCACCAGTCAATCCTTGATTGTAGAAAGTGGAGAAATGCCACTATCTTATAAGTTCAAAATAACAACGATGTGCAGAGGTTTAAAAATTATAAATAGTCCAGCAAAAACCAAAGATTTATTTAAAAACCAGATTGTTTCTGGAATACAAAAATTACCCCATCCTTCCCTATTAGAGCTAATAGATTATTTATTAACAATGATCTTTATAATAATAGATTTTACAATTTTAACAAAATAATGCCTCCATGGATGATAAGTGCTCCCCAGATATGTAACAAACTATGTACAATACCAATTAATAAATTGAATAACCCACTTTCTATGAAACTGTATGCTCTGGAACATATCAAGGTACACAGTAATAATCATTTATATACTGATGGTTCCAAAGATGATATGGGAGTTGGACTCGCTGTTTATGGAAACAATATAAAAAGCCAAGCCTCTTTGCATAACAAAGCATCAGTGTTCACTGCTGAATTACTAGCAATAAAAACAGCATTAACAACTATATATGAAAACCAGTTTAATGAAGTAACCATCTTTAGCGATTCACTAAGTTCAATAAATGCAATAAACTCTTATACTCCAAAAAATCAAATTATAAATGAAATTAGACATACATTACATGAAATGAAAATGCAAAAGATATCTGTTACTCTATGTTGGATACCATCTCACATAGGATTAGAAGGCAATGAAAAAGCTGACACCTATGCAAAAGAGGCTAGAACACTCCCAATATCAGCAGAATTATTACCATTAGAAGATTATACTAGATACAGTAAAGCGGTGATTAAGAAGAAATGGCAAAATAACTGGAGGGAAAGCAGTCTTAACAATAAATTAAGAGAAATAAAAGAAACTGTAGACCCGTGGCCATCATCCTATCAGAATTGCCGCAGGTTTTCAGTAATGTTGACACTAAACTGACACATGGTTACCTGATGAGTAACCCCCATGCCCCTATACCTATGTGCGAAATATGTAATATACAAATAACAGTAAAGCATATTTTAAAGGTATGTCCAAAATATAGAATCCAAAGAGACATTTTATTTAGAAGATATTCCTTTAAAGATATACTGTCAGAAAATGACAAGTTTTCACTTTTTAATATTTTAAAATTCCTTAAATTTAATCATTTATACGATAAAATATAAGATTCATAGAATAATTTATAATATATTCCTAATTAACTTAATTAGTTCTTAGATAAACATATGTCGCTAGGTTTAATTAAATTATTAGGGTTTAAATGGCTTGTCTAATCCTTCGGGCCAGCCCTAGGAGAGTTAATATTAACTCAGTGGTCTGGTTAAACTAACGTTAAAAAAAAAAAAAAAAAAAACTTAGGAGATACTCGTATTCTTCGAGCGTGAGGCATGAGGCTGCCCCTGGCCGTTATGATATTGCCATTATGTTTATGGCGCTTTTGCATATTTCAGTTTTCTGTAAAAGCAAACTATTGAAAGGGCTATGTCTGTCCGTCTGCACTTTTTCTGTCCGCCCTCAGATCTTACAAACTACTGAGGGTAGAGAGCTGCAAATTGGTATGTTGATCATCCACCCTCCAATCATCAGACATACCAAATTGCAGCCCCCTAGACTCGGTAGTTTTTACTTTGTTTACGGTTAAAGTTAGTCATGATCGTGCGTCTGGCACCGCAACAACACAGGCCACCACGGCCGGCTGGAAGGTTCATGGACCGTGGCTGAGAGTTTTATACAGCAATATACGCTATACATAAAACTCGATTGAGCCGAAGAAACTTCGGCACATTTTTTTACTTGTTTTTGTTTTGTTGACTCCGAGAGATCGACGCACCCTGCATCTTATTTCTGCGTTGCGTAGTTTTATAAAGAATGCAATATTCATATTTTTAAGAGACATGCAAGAACCATCAAAGGTGCATAGACAGCGGACACTTATGTTCTTTTATGTTTGTATTTGTATTTCCTAATTTGTTGGTTTTATTAACTACAAGGTCCTTTCGCGTTGAGATTTTGATTCATAAAGACGATAGGGAAGATGTTCCTTAAAAAAAAGAAGAAAAAAAAAAAAAAGAGCTCTTCGAAAATTTAATACTAAATTTTAACCTTGGTACCTGAACATTTTAACAAACCTCATCGGTTTTACATCATATTATATTGTTTTTATACAACTGATTTCTTGCATGTGTAAAAAAGTTACACGTTCATCGTCTGGTCAGTTGGTATAGTGGTTGGTGTCGTGGCATGCCACTCGGATGTCGCGGGTTCGCGTCTACCCCGGGCCAATGAAAAATCACTGGCTATGTATCATAATGAGTTCCTGCTCTCAGTGTGGGGTCTGCGGTGGGAGGTTGAAACCAACATTCTTTGAAAGCTTGAATTTCAAGTCAGTGGCCCCTGCGTGCTAGTTCAATGTGAATAGGCTTCATCTACTGAAATAATAACAATGATAATAATGGAATGATAAATATAAGAAAGTTAATTCAAAATATTTTAATGGGCCCATCGAAAATTAATCTGCTACTTCCTCTTCTTCGAAATTCTAACAAATGACTTATCGTCTAAAATTTGGTAGGATCTTACCTATCTAAAATAAAGATTATACACTAAAGGCATTTTTATATTCTCAGAATTACTTCTGAAAATATGAAACCAAATTAGTTTTCTTAAATAAATAACGTAAGTTCATCAATTGTGTGACATCGTACCCCAAAAAATGTTACCACAAAATAATTGTACGCTTGATGATCGACGTTTTCTCAGAACGTTTTGTTATGATGATCTACTAATACATTTGCTATTATAACAAACTCAGGAGACTTACTAGTCAACAAACAGCTTCAAAATATTGACCATTAGACGTGAAACGGTGCTCATTCACTAATATATATTTCCTCATTTTTCTTCTGCAGGTAAAATACTTGTGTTGTTCTCATGTCAACATTTTAACTGCACTCGGCTGGTACATTTACAAACCATGTTTTTAAAAAATTAATTGATGAATATTTCACAGAATAACCGCATTGTTTTTTCTGGTATTCCTTGCAAAGACCGTTGTAAATTTTTAAGCCCAAAATGATAAGCATAATTTACGAATGCACAAAAAAGCAGCGGGTACTTGTTAGAGGAACAAAAACATGCGATGTTTTCTTTCATGAATATGCAGGAGTTCACACTTGAAATACAACGGATGCATCCTAAATTTGCCTTGATATAATTAAAAAATATAACAACAGAAATGTTTTCGGGCGGCAGCAATTCAGTATGCAAGAGGCATTATTATATTTCGGCAAGGAATTATTATACTCCAGCACAGAATGATTTAAAATGGATGCGCTGTTATCATCTTTGGCCAAAAAAATTAAGGGCTACAGTGAGAATGATCATAGATCTCCTTTGATGGAGACTAGATCTCTATGGTATGTTAGTTATGCATCTTAAAGATTTTATTAGAAATTACTCAACTATCAAATGAAGACAACAAGCTTTTACAATCAGCTATTGATGTGCGGAAATAAAGAAATGTTTGGTAAATGGTAAAGTAAACTTCATCCGCACCTCTTGCCTAGAAATGGAATGTAGGTATTTATTACTATTATTATTATTATTGTTGTTTTTATATTATTATTATTATTATTATTATTATTATTATTATTATTATTATTATTATTATTATTATTATTACTATTATTTCCATAAGAGTCCATATTTTTTCATGGAAAAGGCCGCAGAGGATGTATGTTTCGAGGAAGGCTATTTTAGAATATAATGGACCAGTAAGAAAGAAACACTCCAGGCTACAAACTCGAGATATCAAAACAGCACTAAAAGACGAAACTCAATTCACTCCAACTAGTTTTGTTATAATAACTCGGAACATCACAACGAGTCATGAATATTAAAAGGCCAACTCTCTTGAGACGCCTCGAGGAGACCGAATAACGACTAGACAGAACGTAGACGTCGATGGAGAAAAGGAAAGATGAGGAAGAATGATGATAATGTGAGCACAGGAGGCAGGTGACAGAAATCAATCTGAAACACCTTTGCGCATACTACTTCTAATAAAATACTATATATATATATATATATATATATATATATATATATATATATATATATATATATATATATATATATATATATATTGTTTACAAAAGGAGAATATATTAAGTGTTATACTTTTATAGATACGCAGTCAGTTTATTAATTCAAGCTCACTTTTGGTGGTCAGTCTCTTCCCCTGTATAATCCATTTAATTGACTCCTCCCCACTTTCAGAGCCAGTTGGCCCTAATCCTTTGTAAAACCTCTCAAAGATTTATCTTTGTTTTGGCAGTTCCACTAATTCTTCAACTGTGTTGGATTCCAGGTGCATCTGTTCCTTATAATCGCCGTCCTCTGGGATATCTGGAAGTCATCTGTCAATTATACGAGCTCTCTTGTAAATTTACTTTTCATTTTTTTTTATTTTTATAGTAAAGGACCATGTGTCGAAAGACCTTTTAACCACTCCGTTGTTTCATTTTTTTTTTTCCTTCGTGGCATTTCCCTTTAATCATACAATCATCAACTTTATACATTTGTGATTCAGTTATACATACATACATACATACATACATACATACATACATACATACATACATACATACATACATATATATATATATATATATATATATATATATATATATATATATATATATATATATATATATTATTGTTGTCAAGTGAACTGTGGATTAACCACCTGTGCGGAACACTTCCACAGCATTAAAAGAGAAATGGATCACCAGATTTGTCAATAAAACTTCTTGGATAACCATTGGAACATTTATATACAGTAGAGATATCAAGCCAATTCACTGGCAGAATGAGACAATATAAGGATAGGAATATCAGGAAAATAGATGACTACAGGAGGATAAAACAGAATTAAGTTAATAGAAAAAAGAAGAATAACATAGAATGTTTTTTTATCAATTTTCAAATCAATTATAGCTACAGTGAATCTTTTTTTTTTTGGGGGGGCAATTTAGGAACCCTAGTTTTTTTCGTATTTGTGTAAATAATTCGATTTCGAAATGTACCAAATCGAATTATTTTATCAATGTGCACTCTGAAACATAAATCCAAAATATTCAGCAAAAGTCTCTATTTTTGTCTCTCTCAGCAGCGATGACGTTTTTATACTCATCTTGCCTTCTTGGTTCTCGTCAATCTACGCACGTATTTTTTTTTATTCTGTCAACTTTGAATTTAATGTTTTCTCGCGTGTCTTTTAACTTACTTTTTACTTATTTTTATCTTTATGTACCCAATCAGCGGAAAGACCACGTGAAAAATTTTGCGCTAAAATACTTTTAATATTTATATATATATATACATATATATATATATATATATATATATATATATATATATATATATATATAAATATATATATATATATATATATATATATATATATATATATATATATATTATACTATATATATACATATGTATATATATATATATATATATATATATATATATATATATAAATATACATATTCTACATATAGGGCAAAATAGTTAACCGCAAAAAATGGGAAATTTTTACAGCTTTAACAGCCAATATCCTTAAGGTTTATATTTTTTTTTATATCATAAGCACTCAGACATGTCCATCGATTTCCTATTTTTCCGTGATAAAAGCATTTGCTTGTTTTACGAAGTATTATCGAACAGACGCAAGCAACACTCTGAAGTCAATTACTCTCCCGTCTAATGGAATTACTGCAAATCACTAATTGTCTAACAGCGCATGAACCGAGAACCTCATTACTTCATTTCCATAATTCATTTCATTAACTATTTTTCATTTATTTCTGACCAATTAGAATGCCGTTCGATCCTTATTTTGCAGATTAGAAACCTTAATATTGAACTAGAACAACAAAGACCTTTCACATTTGCATACTGCCTTAGATCTATTACATTTGTATGTATGTATGTATGTATGTCTACAAATGTATAAATATAAGTGTGTATATGTATATATACATTTATAAATATATATGCATATATACATATACAAAATATATATATATATATATATATATATATATATATATATATATATATATATATATATATATATATATATATATCATATCAATTTATTTATTTAGAAACAAACATAGATCGATATCAACTTATCTCCAACATTATACCGGACTAGAAAGTTTGTAAAACTTACCTCATGGCACTAACACGTGTGCATATTCTTTTTTTTTTCTTGGAATAACACGACTCATGGTTAGGTAACCACATGTTATTTCAAAAAAATAATAAACAACTCTTTGCATTACCCATCCGCATATGAAAATATATTCTAAATTCATTGACGCAAATATCCATGAGTTGAACTAATTCTATTCTAGTCCTCAGAGCAAATTGCGTTATTTTGTCATCGTTAAACATCTCGTGGATGAGTTCGACTCGTAACTTCAAAGGTGACTGGTTCAATTATTTTCGCTTGTAGTGATAATCGTACATAAACAGGTATATAACAGGAAGCTGAAACGTTTGGAGGTCATTGCATCTGGGGAAAATGAGACACATACATGCATACATATATGCATACAAACATTTATACTTACATATATACGTATATATGTATTGAAATACATACATACATTTTTACGCACACATACAAACACACACACACACACACACACACACACACACACACACACACATATATATATATATATATATATATATATATATATATATATATATATATAATATATATATTTATATATATATTATATATATACATATATATGTATATATATATATATATATATATATATATATATATATATATATATATATATATATATATATAAATATATGTATATATGAATCTTTATGACTTATACAAGCTCGAAATAACCAGTACTCAAAGAAAATCATAATTCATAACCCTATCTGCCCGGCCGTGATTCAACCTGGGCCTTGGTTTAAATACAGCCTAAGATCGACTCGAAATATTCGGCTGTAAATAAATTCATCTGTATATTTTTGGGGAGACAAGGGGTTGGTCTGCAAACAGAAACATGAATAAACAGTTGGAAAAAAACTGAGTAAAAAAAAAGCCGTGAGCAGCATACTAAGACTAGAAAAAGGTCATGTTAGAATCAATACAAACACAAATCAGATTTTCAGGCAGCTCTGAAATGTCTTTTAACAAATGTTTACATATTTCCCCGTTCGGAAAATCATAAATCAGTCCTATCTCTTTCTCACTCCCTTCCACTATAAATATACCAGTAGACCCATACCATAAAAAATAATGGTATAAGATAGGAGACGATTGAGAGGGAAAGTCCTGATCTTTTGGACGTAGGGTCCCGTCCCAAGGGACCTCCGTATGGCCTCACGGCGAGAATGGCGCTTTTGTGGTCGATGACATGTGTAAACTTGGAGTTTATTTCCTGTAGACTTTCGTTGAGCAACAGAAAACGTAAAGTGTGTATGCATACTCTATTTTATATCTAAACAGAATGTATGGTTAAGAGGAATGTGATACATTGGAGTACAAGATATTTTGCCTTTACTTTAAGACATTCTCAGGCAAATTACTTACAACAATTAATACTATTACAAAACATATTCGGTTTGACAAAAAGAAAAAAAAACTAAGATTGAAGGAATGAAACAATCGTTTCCTTTCACTAATCTCCCTCACTTTCCAAAGTGCTTAAACCTTCCTATTTCGTTCTACCCACGTTCCCTTTTCGAGTCATGCGCGATGCCATACTCATATGCCAACGTATGCTGACATTTCTTTGAAAACTGTTGATATGCAGTTCTATTAGGCATGTATTCTGTAGGATTTTACCAACTGTATTATTTTAATCGGTGCCATTGTTCTTAACTTTTTTGCTTTTTCAGAATATATGGAAAACATCTTATCATTATATAAAGCAAATCTTATAAAATAAATAATTATTAATTACCTGTTTTTAATTACGCATGATTCTAAGAAGTATAGAACTTTCCAAAACTAGTTGAAGCATTGTTCAACTGTCACTGAAATTACGTTAAATTGATAAGCATATATCTAATGAACATGCGGCAGTCAGTATAGAGACATATATAATAAGTATATAATACCTGAATCAAGTAATGCATTGCAAAATTCCTGTAAGGATGCTAAGCGGGACACTAGCTATATGACACCCAACGATATTTATTTTTTCAAGTGGTATGGTCACGCCGGCAATGATACGGGAGATTGGCTGAATTAAGCTATGTAATTGTAGCCTCATCAGAGATATAACTGGTCGTTGCGCATTCAAGTGAAAACAATTGCATACAAACATATAATACCTAATATTCTAAATTTAATAAAAGATAAAAAAAAATATTCTAAATTAAGAGGGACTGACAGACCACCTGGCAGAGAGCTGTGGTAGGAGGACAAATGGCATTAATTCCGAAGGGAACTTTCCCTTTCTTCACACTGGATTCACCCCTGACATATGGCCATTGTTCATGCAAAAGAATTCCCAGTAATGCCTGTCTTGAAAGTATAAATACCAATAGCATTGTCTCATTGTGACATCATTACCTACCATCCTCTTACTTTTATTAGCCAACTTCACTTCGACTCCTTCTAACCACCCGGCCCCCCCAACCCCAATCTAACCTGAACCTAGAAGGGTCATTGTGGTTTACCCCTATCATCGGCGTCTTCCCTCGGCGCATTGCTATCGTTTGAGATTGAATCATAAGAGAGAGAGAGAGAGAGAGAGAGAGAGAGAGAGAGAGAGAGAGAGAGAGAGAGAGAGAGAGAGAGAGAACTATTGGCCTCGTTATTGTGCTTGAGACACTCCGGATCAAAGATGAACTGCAGAGGCTTCAAAGACGACGGGAAGAGGATCGTTGAGTCTGTGTACCGGTTGCCTTGAGGCTGTGTCATGTTGACTCTGTCTGTTCCCTCCGTCTCATTAGTCCTTTTCACTAGACTCTCAGATTCCTGGTTCATGTATTCCATAGCATCTGGCTTTTTTTATTTTCCCTTTGCTATAAAAGAATGATTTCTTAAGTGCCAGCCTTTCCTTCCTAACCAGAGTTTGTCTCGTGGACGAAGAGGCTCTCTCCCCTCTATCGCCTATTCCTGTTT
Organism: Macrobrachium rosenbergii; assembly: GCF_040412425.1. Taxonomy (NCBI): domain Eukaryota; kingdom Metazoa; phylum Arthropoda; class Malacostraca; order Decapoda; family Palaemonidae; genus Macrobrachium; species Macrobrachium rosenbergii. The sequence goes on along the minus strand of NC_089767.1, from coordinate 18,322,723 downwards.
CCATTATCACAGACTACACTGAACCTTGATAATCCCTTCTCTCTCTCTCTCTCTCTCTCTCTCTCTCTCTCTCTCTCTCTCTCTCTCTCTCTCTCTCTCTCTCTCTCTCTCTCTCTCTCTCATTATCCGTTACCCGAAATTTTCACAAACTGGTGATGAGCAATATCAGAATAGGAATCTGGCGGTAAGCTACGCTTATCGACATCTATAATCGATGTACTTAGTTCTCTAATAATCAGGCCACTAAATCTTCTGCGATGTATAAGTAAAGCTGTTCATCTTCTTACAAAGAAGAATTAACGAATATTCGTGTAAATCCTTTTAGAAAGGACACAGACACACACACAGGCACACACACAAACACATACACAAATATATTTACATATATACATATATATATATATATATGCATTTAATATATGTATATACTGTAATATATATATATATATATATATATATATATATATATATATATATATATATATATATATATATATATATATATATATATATATATATATATATATGTATATATATATAGACATTATGTATATATATATATATATATATATATATATATATATATATATATATATATATATATATATATATATATATTAAAACCAAAACACTCACACTATTTTACTTTGACGTTAAACAAATTCCAAGGAAAATCCTTCGCGGATCGTTAACAGGTACTGCCTATTTAATCCCCTTTTACCTCACCTATTCATATACCTGCACCGTCCATCAATCCTGCGCAGAAAACAAAGAAGGATGAAGTAAAAAGAAGAGAGAAGAAAAATACGTGCATCCAAAAAGAACAGAGACACGGAAATCAGGTATGGAATCTCATTACCATAATGACCTCTGTTTTTCGTCTTCTATTTATTTTTTACTAAAAGAAAAATAGCGCCCGCCCCTCACCCTTCCTGTTTTATGTGCTATTTTTTTCATTCAAGAATATTAGATGCACTTTTCAGTGAGTTCGTCTGTTGTATCATAATCAGGGATATAGTTTTTCTCCTGCGAATATATTTCTTTATGACAGGAGGACTAGTTTTTTTTTTTTTTTTTTTTGATGAGAAAAAACTTCTCGGGTAACAGACAGGGATAAAAGAACCAGGAAAAATAGCAAAGGTCGACATATGAAACCTTCCCTTTGTTCAGCCAAGAATACGCAATTAAAGGACGCTAATGCATAATCTTACTGTGCATTTTCGACGAGGGTAGATGCTTTCCATATGCATCCCATAATCTCTGGAGTAATGTGAAAGTGTAATTTTCCTAAAGATTCTATTTTTGGCTCCCTTAGTAAAGTAGTAACAAAACTTTTATGGTGTGACTTCTTACTACAACTCCTTTGAACATTGTTAAGAAAATAAAACAGAAATGTCTGTCATGAAAGGAGAAACTCCATTAGCATGACCTCACTGTGACATCGTTACCAACCATCATCCTTACTTATAATCGCCAACTACACTACGAATCCTCCCACCCCCTCCTCCCACCCCTCCCGTCCCACTCCCCTCCCCTCCTCCAGTCCCACTCCCCCTCTCCTCCCTCCACATCTCACCTGACTCCGGAGGGCGCATTGTGGCTTACCCCTATCATCGGCGTCTTCCTTCAGAGCATTACTTTCATTTGAAATTGAATCATGAGAGAGAGAGAGAGAGAGAGAGAGAGAGAGAGAGAGAGAGAGAGAGAGAGAGAGAGAGAGAGTCAGGACTATTGGCCTCGTTATTGTGCTTGAGGCTCTCCGAATCAAAGGTGAACTGCAGAGGCTTCAAAGACGAAGGGAGAAGGATTGCTGAGTTTGTGTACCGGTTACCTCAAGGCTGTGTCATGTTGACTTTGGCTGTAGTCTCCGTCTCATTAGTCCTTATTGTTAGACTATCGCCTTCCGGGTTCATCTTTTCCATCGTATTTATCTTTTTTTTCAATATTTTCATTGAGTATAACTGAATGATTTCCTACCTGCCGGCTTTTCTTTTCAAACCGTTCTGTCGATTGGACGAAAAAACTCTCTCCCCTTCCGTCTATACCTGTTTCCATTATCTCAGACAACACGGGGACTTAATAATCCCTCTCTCTCTCTCTCTCTCTCTCTCTCTCTCTCTCTCTCTCTCTCTCTCTCTCTCTCTCATTATCCGTGACAATAAATTTCCACAAACTGGCGATCAGCGATATCAGCAAAGGGATGTAGTGCTAAGCTGCGATTAGCGACATCTATAATAGATGTACTTAATTCCATAATAATTACACCACTAAATCTTCTGCATCTTATATAGGTAAAGTTGTTCATCATTTTACAAGGGAGAATTAACGAAGTATTGGTGGAAAGCCTATTAGATTGCACCATAGATAAATATATATATATATATATATATATATATATATATATATATATATATATATATATATATATATATATATATATATATATATATATATATATATATATATATATATATATATATATATATATGCATATATAAATATATATGTATGAATTTTTCTTACATCACTGTGACATTTTTTATACACAAACATTAAGCTACAAATGTCATTAAATATCCAATTCGCTCTACCTTGGAAATAATAGGGAGAGGGAATTACAATTGATAAATGATAGTCATCTGATGGACTCGAACCACCGACGATAACTATCAATTATATATATATATATATATATATATATATATATATATATATATATATATATATATATATATATATATATATATATATATATATATATATATATATATATCTATATTTACATATTATGTATATACAAATATATATGCATATATATATACATGCATATACATACACATACATACATACATACATATATATATTATATATAAATTCACACAATTTCCCTTTTGTCATTGAACAAACTCCAAAAAAAAAATCCTTCGCGGATCATTAACAGATACTACCTATTTAATCCACTTTTATCTTACCTATTCATATACCTGCACTGTCCATCAATCCGGCGCAGGAAACAAAGAATTAAAATAAAAGAGAAGAAAAGAAACATTCGCAGATCCAAAAAGAAAAGAGACACGGAAGTCTGGTATGGAATCTCATTACCATAATGACCTGTGTGTTTCGACATCTATTTATTTTTTATTAAAAGAAAAATAGCGCCCGCCCCTCACCCTTCCTATTTTATGCGCTATTTTTTTCATTAAAGAATTTTAGATGCACTTTTCAATGAGTTCGTCTGTTGTATCATAATCAGGGATATAGTTTTTCTCCTGCGAATATATTTCTTTATGACAGGACGACAAGTTTTTTGTTTCTATGACGAAATAATTTCCATAGGTAATAGAGACGGGTAAAAGAACTAGGAAAAATAGAAAAAGGTGACATATGAAACCTTCCTTCTGTTTAGCCAAGAATAAGCAATCACTGGACGCTAAAGAGTAATGTTATTGCGCATTTTCGAAAGGAGTATATGCATTCCATATGCATTCCATGACCTCCGGAACAATGTGTTGTCCTTTTCATGAAACCTCAATTACCCTAAAAAAAATTTTCGGGACCCGTCAAGAAAGAACAGAAAATTATACCATTTGGTGTGACTATCTACTACAGTTCATTTGAACATTATGAATAAGAATACCATTGTTGCCTCCCCCCCCCCCGCCTCTTCTTCCCCTTAGTTCCCTTTTAAAGTCACTCTCTGGAAGAAAAATAAGAAAATAAATTAAAAGGTTGTTCCGATTCGGTTATTGCAAAAAGAAAAGCTCGTCCCAAACGGTAAATAAATCAAGGCCTTTTTCACAATTTCATGGGTTAATTGTTTCCAAAGGCTGAGATTTCAACAGCTTTTGTCTCAGCCTTCAGTACAAAACAGGAAAACTGATGCCACGCTAATGTTCCACAGAATTTCAGTACATACTCCTTTCTGCCGCGAGATTACTTCTCTATGTCAAATCAACAAGTATTTTACATAATACAGTACAATATCTTGATGATAACAGATCATTTCAATACAGAGTTTGGACATTGTGAAATTTCTCTTTTGAAAAGCATTATTTCACTGATAACAATATCAGCCGACAAAAACAAAAATCGGTATTTCTTATACGCGAATGCTGCCGTCACAGGACACCAGGCGAACATAGTAATCTCAGATATAAAAGGGAAAAGTAAAAAATAAATAAATAAAAAGAGAGAGAGAGAGGAAAAACAGCAATGAAGGTAAAAACAGGGCTATAACGAAATTATATTAAAATGAGATCCATTTTATATCTGAAATTACTAAGTCCACCAGGTGTCTTGTAACGGCAGCATCCACACACACAAAATTCAGATTATTGTTTTTGTCGCATATTGTTTTCATTGAAATATGATATTCAAAAGAGGCATTTTACAATGTCCAAAATCTCTCTTGAAATGATCTGTTATTATCAAGACAGTTTACTGCATTATGTAGAATTCTCGTTGATGTGACCAACCAGGGTCATTGAGGATCAAGTAACGTAAATATTTTGATTGCTTCATATTATTTTTTTCGCCACTTCCAACAAAATCGCCACAAGTGTCCAGAATACGCTGCAATTCGTATGATACAAACAACTGATTTACACACGTAAACCTCATATTTTGTTTAGGAACTCTCTCTCTCTCTCTCTCTCTCTCTCTCTCTCTCTCTCTCTCTCTCTCTCTCTCTCTCTCTCTCTCTCCGACATACAGTTTGATAATTAACGTTTTACTAAAAATCGTCAATGTGTAGCGTTGGCATTTTACATAAAATCAAGATATTACGAAATAAGTTCTGAGAGCAGCAAACTTCAAAAACAACCAATCATTATCAATACCTGTTGCTTGCTCGTGTTTGGATTACATTATGTAAAGCAGGAAAAAAGAAGCAGAGATTTAAAAGTAACACATTTAATTAATAAAACACGGCATAAAGTGATCGGGGGAGAAGCTTTGTCATCTCGACTCATGAATAAACTGTATCAGCTAAGAGCTTTGCATAATTCGGGTCTTTCTGCAGGATTTAATGCATTGAGATTTCCAGCGAATTTTTCCATTGGGGAGACATGAAAATTCTTGTACGAAAGTCATACACGGTCGAAATTAACCTGATATTGAATGAATTTTATCGTTAAAATTGCCCAGACGTTTCCTGACTGACCTTAATAAATGCCAGATATACACTGTATCCTCTTTTATTGCATTTTGCAAAATACATAAACATATTAGACTAAGCAATTATGTTTCCATCGCTTCTCATCTGAGTTATATCTTTTATCGGCTGGGACTATATCTTATTAATTACGGGGGAAACCAGGATAGGTAGGAAACCTGCTTGAAGACCATGAATACTTCTGCACTGATTGCCAGAAATATATAAGTCTTACATAATAAAGTAAGCAGTCAGGCTATGTGTTGGATCTGAGCAGAGAGAAGCTCCAGCTGATGGCTGTAATGGTGAGAAGAGTGACTGGAGGTATATCTGATCATTGTTTCCTTGAAACAGATGTTAAACTAGGTGGACGTTTATGTTGGATAGAAAGGGTAATTAAGGCGTCTGCTTTTGTAAGATGTAAGTTTGAAGGCATACAAAGGGTAAATGAATGAAAAATGAGGCAAGGGTTAAAGATATGGAAGTTGAAGGGGTATATGAAAGTGGGTGGAATTCTAGAATGCGGTCACTGAATTAGCAAGGTAGGGAGAATAAATACAACAGTGTTTGATACAATGAGGAAATGCAGCTATAAGAATACAGGAAAATAGATAAATTACTCAATTATATACATATATATAATATATATATATATATATATATATATATATATATATATATATATATATATATATATATATATATATATAGATGAATAGATTTTTTCTTTTCATCTCGGTATACTTATGTAATTGACCGTTACTGAAAGAGTTAAAAGCATCTTCTCATACATCGCCCTAGACATATTTGGAATCGTTTAATACACTCTGACGACGCTAGCAGTAATATGACATTGAAGCACTTTAATTGAACAACTTTCTACACTGCTTAGAAAAATGACCAAATCAAGTGAAATGAAAAACTAAGCAATGCAGAAACGATATTCAGAATCCAGAGAGAGACAGAACCGGAGAAAGGGTACTAAAACCTGAAGTAAGGGCGCTGTAAGATTGACCCATAAAATGGAGTGGCAACACCATTAAATTAATCGACCGTAAACATTCGTAGGAGACCTTGTTGAAAGTGTCGTTCTGTCAATGCACTGCAGGTGCGAGAAGACTTTCAAGAGGTTTAGAAATAAAACCGGATGTTTATATTTCAACTTGGGGAATTAATTCAAACAAAACCTATTTACAATTCAACGACTACACCATTAAAGCAATCTCAGGACAGTTAAGAAGTAATAAATCCTTCTGACGTCGTTTCCAACTCTAGTGTTGACTCACGGGCTCCATATATGTGTAACAAATGGAATGTGGCCTATCATGACACGAGAAAATATTACCTGATTTGTCAATTAAATTGATTTATTCCTAATTCAGAACTTTTCGTTTGATCTTTATATTCCTAATATTCTTTATGTTCATGCTGCCAGTTAATATTTCTTTGAATTTTTCCGTAAACATGGGTTATTTTGTGTAATATAAGATGTTGAAAGAATATTCAAAATATTAAAAGCCTTCAAAAACAAGAAACTGTGAACAACTTAAAAGATCAGCCAAAGCCATGTTACAAAAGAAACTGATGTGAATATCGGCACAGATCCCAAGAAATGAGAATTTTAGAGAAAGGGAAAATAACTGAGCATAAACCAGGAACGTTTATGAGATTAGTAAAAACGAAATCCAGAACACAGTTTTATCTGCCATAAAAAAAAAAAACTTGCCAAGTAGTTCGTTTATGTCACTGTGAATGATAGCTCTCCATCTTCAACCTTTACCGTTTCAGTCGGAAAGTGTACAAACATTTTTAATGTGGTCAAGAAGGTCTCTCGAGGACACTTTCTGAGCTGCCTCAAAAAACAGTCTGGGAACTTGGCCACTGAGCTTGATCACATCACCATCATTCAGGCTTCCACAGGCTTAAAATGTTGTCCTTCCTTTGGGCATCTTTTTGGATACACCATGAACTAATATACCATAACTTAAGGAATGCCCCTCATTTATTCGAATTTCGAAAAAGGAATGATATGAAACATTCTCCTTCGCTCATGAAGCGTTAGATTTCTACTTGGGAATTCGAAGACTTCGGTGAAAATCCTATCCAGAAATATTGGAAAATCGAAAAGTTAGGAGTTCATTGCGTGAATGTTTCATAGTTCTGAATGACATTTTATATATATATATATATATATATATATATATATATATATATATATATATATATATATATATACATATACATATATATATATATATATATATATATATATATATATATATATTATATATATATATACATATATAATATATATATATATAAAATATATATATATATATATATATATATATATATTTGTGTATATATATATGTATATATATATATATATATATATATATATATATATATATATATATATATATATATATATATATATATATATATATATATATATATATATATATATATATATATATACATATACATACATCTAGAGCGAAGGGGTGTGGATGTTTCCACCATCAGTGTTAATTAGCCGAGAGGAAGGGGTAGTGCCCTACAAAGCGAGCCTTCCAATTTGGCCTGCCGTATCTACTGCAACCTGGTGGTTAGCCGCACCGCGACGAGGCGAGTGAGGAACGCGTTTCCTGGAATTTGATTCCTCCACCAGAGGTGCTACACGGTGTGCTTGGCCGCGCAGCCAGGGTAATAGGACTGGGGTAATTGGTTGATAATCCGGTTTGGATATTTCCTGAGGTGAAAGGAGGCGTTTGGACTGACACCCTCCCCTTTAAAGCTGCCGAAGATGTCGCTCTTGGAGGGGTTGCTTTGGGTCCACTCACTGTTTTGTGGTGACCCCTTTTGCGTAGTTCCCGTCAACCACAGTGACGCGGAGGGAGGGCGACAGCTTGTCTTCAGCTCCAATATTGTCAACAGCTTGTGATGGTCAGGTGTGGGCAGCAGCTGGATGTGGTATCTTGCGTTGGGCTTCCAAGTTGAAAGATATGCTTCATTGCCGATGACATGTGTTATTTATTATTTAAAAACAGTATATCATTTAGAAAGGGAGAATGCAAGTGCACTGTCAATGGATGCAGGAGTGTTGTGGATGAGAAGGTTTCAGTGTTTTTCTTGGGATTTTCACATTTTGTCTGATTTAATGGAAAGATTGTAACGCGCGAGACCATATGGCAGCTTCACTGAAGGAGATTATTAGTTTTCCTTCATATAAATGAGGATTTGCTGAGAAACCAGAAAGTTTCCCTCCGTGGCGTCTGAAAAGCTGAAAAAAAGGTGAAAATGTGTATATATATACACATATATATATATATATATATATATAGAGAGAGAGAGAGAGAGAGAGAGAGAGAGAGAGAGAGTCTGTAGGTGTGTCTGCGCATGTGTGATGGGAGATTAGATGGATGGTTTATTCACTAATAGGAGGCAACACTCGAGAAAGCACGTCAACATTCATTGTCATATTTTATTCTTTGGTTGCTGGTTCAAGAAAAACTTTAAAACATTATCGTCTTCAATTACCCAAATGTAATATTCTCCAGCCACAAGCAGTCATTTACTTTTGTTTTGTACACTTTCTCACTTCCTGTATTTTTAATGTTCTTCTACCAGGAAGACATCTTTCGCATCATCTAGCAAGGACTTTCTGATTCCAAATCTCCTACTTCTCGACACTTCGAAACTATAGTAGAAACTCTCGTCATTCATTCTCTTTGCGTCATGATTAATCTCAATAAACACTAATCAGAGTCACTGTCTACGCTAACTTCTCTTACATCTTCATGGTCTCACTCCTTAAACTTAAACATAAGTTACTAAAGAAAAATCCCATTACAACGGCTACCAATCTTCCCTTTCATTCTTACGGAACTTGCAAATATTACCCCGTCCTTCCCAATTCTCCTACCATACCATTCTATCCAGATTATCTGCAGGGCGTTTGCAACTTCCATTGCTTCGTACATTTTATAAATAACCTCTCTTATCATCCCATCGTAACTTTATCCATTTATCCCAAACGCCTACATGAAAAATGCATCTCCCTCCTGCTGCCATTAATATTTTATTCAAGATAAATTTTCCTTATCTTGTAAATTGCTCCTATATCTTCCGTCTCTCACCTACCCTTCCCTTACTAATTAATATAAATTGATAAATGCATGCGAGGAACGGTATATGTATTGTCAGGAATTAGATCGTGTAATAGTTGTTGGATAATAATTGCATTAATGTTTTCAGGATCTTTATTGACAATATTTGTTATGTCATGAAGTACCGAATTAAAATTAAGAAAACCCGAGACAAAAGTGGTGTTATCTCTAAAATATAACTATCTGTGCATAAGTAAAAGCATTTTAATGGAAAAAAAAAAGTTTGAGAAATGACAAATTTACTAAAGTATATGAAAAGGCTGAAGCATATACATAAACTGCAGAGTAATTTGAATCAGTTGTTAGAATCAGATTTCCAGGCTTTAATCCATGTGCTGAAACTTGTCTTTAGCTAACAAATGTTTGAGGACATCAAGATAATTTCGTTAAAGAATTTTAACTATAAAGATTCCCTTACGAAAATCATCTAGACCACTGAAAACTAATATAAGGAACTGCAAATTATTTCTCTCTCTCTCTCTCTCTCTCTCTCTCTCTCTCTCTCTCTCTCTCTCTCTCTCTCTCTCTGGTCGTAGTTGATTGGAATAGTTCTACTGATGCCAGACGCCACCACAAATCTTTCAGTTTCAGAAGTAACTATTGTGTGTGTGTATATATATATATATATATATATATATATATATATATATATATATATATATATATATATATATATATATATGAAAATTTTTTTATCACACCGTGATTTATATACAATCATGAAGCTACAAATGTCGCTTAATATCAAATTCACGCTACCTCAGGAGTATCTCCGATGGAGAATTATCACCGAAGGAATTTATATAAATGATAAGTCTACTGGAGTTGCTGAATATGTCCGTGTCAAGGGTTCGCGACTCCAGTAGATGGTGTGGTGGTAACGTAATTCATTTATCGCTTATATAAATTCCCTTCAGGTGATAATTCTCCATCGGACTAATTCATTTATCACTTGAGGTAGCGTTAATTTGATATTCCATCGGACATTTGTAGTTTCATGATTATATATATATATATATATATATATATATATATATATATATATATATATATATATACATATATATATATATTATATATATTATATAAAATATATATATATATATATATATATATATATATATATATATATATATATGACGTATGCCCTAATGTCTATCATTGTGAGGTACACAATGTAATTTTTACAAAAACGTATAAATTTTCATATTTCTATTCAGCAATAAGTCAACAAAATTATATATACTACTGCATAATTGATTCTTACTATTTAATTCAGGTGCAACATCATTGAGTATATTATACCAGAAATCCCGTTTTGTAAACAACCTATTTTATATTCCAAAAGCTGAATAAAGCAAAGAAAAAGTACCATTGGGGGACCGATTTCATTCTTATATTTTGAACTCAAGATTATCACACTTTCTAAAAAAAAGATTCCTTGTACTGCTTTATACTTTATTGGTAACCACTGACGCTATTTCCTGAATAATTTCAGAACCCATCATTGTACCTCATGAGTTCTTCCCATCCTAAAACAATTTTATCCTTTTTACAGGTAATTCCAGCATCGGGGTTCAGTAACAGGTAAATGCAAATAATTCGGTAGTTAGTCCATGCTTCAAAGAGATGATTTTTATCCGCGTCGTTAATGATATCAAAACAGAATATATAATTTTGATTCCTTAAACAGTCTGAGTAAGGCTCAGGCTGACAGAATTCCCACTGAAACTAAATCAATTGCTTACGTAATTGAAATAAATCCTTCAGTTACAATGCCGTAATTATACAATCATTTGGTAATTAAGTAGTGCTACATACTCGAATCCAAATACACAAACAGATTAGTTGCAGTATTGTCACATTCACATACGCACAAACACATCTCTGACGATGCATAAAGGGAGATCTATATGAAGACTAAATCCTTCTGTTCAGTAGATTTTGGACTGTTATGTGACGTAATGTTATTTTTTTGGGGGGTCGGGGTTTATGATGTGGCACAAATATTAATTTTCTTCTTGGTTTTCATTTTACTTTGGTACAAATAACTCTTATTAAATGTTACGTATGAATCACATCACAGGTTTTGCTTGGTTTGGGTACCTTAATTTATTATATAAAGCTTATTTCATTGTTGCATATGCCGGAAAGATAGTTCATATTAAATAGGATATCAGCTTTGTCAATATTATATAGGTTTATCACTCGAGAAACTTGTTAAGCGGCATTTTTTAAAACTGATTAAACAGAGACTGACAACCAACGGCTTTTAAATCGAGATGATATCGTTATTTATGATGCCATGAACCTCCATTTCTTTAAATCATTGTTAGTTGTATGTAAATTATGTCTATGTACATTTTTTTTAAAGTACGTTACTTTTTAAATACTTTAAAAATGTGTGGGTATGTCATTTTTGTTTTTGCGCCAAGATGTGCTTTACCAGGATATTGTTGGTATCGGTACCTTATGTTGTTTTACAATATTATATGGTAATAAAAAATAATTTCAATCCAAGCCCCCTTACCACCATTTTTTTTTCAAAAAAGATGCTTACAATCCCCATAAAATATTGTCACACAGTTGATGAATGGCAATAAAAATTAATTAACAAACCATAGCGCAAGTTAATAATAATCCTAACAAATCTGAATAATTAGTGATGAAATAACGGTGACTAATGTAAAAGAATATAAATAATTAATATCATCACACAGTTAACAAACATGAATATATATGGAGCATACTAATTATAATCCTAATAAACCTGTGAATGATGAAGAATGAAGAATATAATGGTGAATAATGCCTCAAAGCAATCAAGAAACACATTTCCGAAAAATTAATACCACACCTAGTTATTATTAAAAATCAAGAAAAAATTGTGTATGTTGTTAATAATACCAACAAGGTTGTGAATAATGATATGGATAATGGTAATTAATCAATAAAAATTATTCACTAATGGATGAAAATGCAAGAAAAAGATGGAGGACAGAAAATTAGTTTTATTCACCAAATTTTAGAAGTTCTAGTATTGTTTATTGTTTTTTTAGACTAACCATTTGACGTTGCACTAAGCCTTATACAGGCAAAGGTCATCAATAAGGAATTCGGGGGAGGTCGCCAATGTTAAAAAGACTACCAATTTCACAATGACCACATTTCAGTTTTTAACTTGGCCTGTTTGCATAGGAGACTTTCCATTCTTTAAATATAGTAACATAATATTACTGTACCTTTACCTGACCTTTACAATTACTCAGTTACATATATAGTTGCGTTTGAATGCATAACCCTTAAATTACACGTGTTTCATAAAGACAAATTTTAGAAGTTCAAGTATTGTTTATTATTTTCTTAGACTAGCCATTTGACGTTCCACTAATCCTTATTCAGGCAGAGGTCATCAATAAAGAGTTGGGGGGAGGTTGGCAATGTTCAAAAGACTACCAATTTCACAATGACCAGCATTTCAGTTTTTAACCTGGCCTGTCTGCATATGAGCCTTTCCATTCTTTAAATATAGTCACATAATATTACTGTACCTTTACCTGACCTTTACAATTACTCAGATATATATACATATATATATATATATATATATATATATATATATATATATATATATATATATATATATATATATATATATATATATATATATATATATATATATATATATATATATATATATATATATATATATATATATATATATATATAGTTGCGTTTAAATACATAACCCCTGAATTACACGTGTTTCATAAAGTAACAGAACCGGAACAAAAGAGAATGATGAAAATCATTAATGTCGCCTGTCACGATGAAATATCGTTGCCAACGTTATCTATATATATATATATACGACTTTGTTTTATTCCGCGCCCTCCTTCAAAGACCCATCTAATATTCCTTTATAACAAGAGGAATCATAAAAGTAAGACGAGGGGAGGGTACCTTCAATTCCCTATGTAAACAAAATGCAGAATTGTTCCAACACCGAAACCATTATGGTAATGGGATTGTATCTGAGGTATCCCTTTATCTTGGAGATAAAGAGCGGTGGTTTTTTTTCTCTCTCTCTCTCTCTTTTCGGTCATAGTGTTTCACATATTTTCCCCCTTTTCCATTTTTCATAATTCAACAGAAGAATTAATGAACAAAGGAGTAGAACAAACGAGAACAGTACAAATGGAAGAGGAGAATAAATGAATAGTACTGTATTTGTGTGACCTACACTATTTTTCTATTTTATTTTATTAATTTTTTTTTCTGCTATGTGTGTTTTTCATCCTTTATACTTTTCTTTTACTGAAATTTTGAAAAGAAAGTTTATTATTATCTGCAGTTAACTAAGAAAATAGCTATAAATGTTGAATTAATAGCTTATTTTCTCTAATTAATAGCTTATTTTATCCAAGTTGACACAAGAATTCGTCAGAAAAATAAGTAAAACATAATTTTCCAAGAACCTCATCAGTTTTATTTTTCATTGTAAGGTAAAGGACAGTAACGCAACTGACGTTATGTTCAGAATTATAATTAACATTTATCTATAAGATAGATGTAAAATGTTCAAAATAAATAATGTTACTCTGAACTGTGTTCATTGCTACGCCTACGGCAAAAGACTGTCATTGTCCTTCCTGAGAAGGCTTCGAGAACTACCTTCCAATTTGCATAAAAATACTGATTCAAACTACTAGTAACCCCTAGCTAAATACTGTGTGATGGAAAGAGTGATAAAGCTTCAGATGCCTTGTTTCGATTTTGTAATACCACGATTAATTTTCATTTGCACTGCTCAGTCAGTCTTCTATAAATAACTACAACGACTCACATGTCACAAAAGCACAATTGCCCTATTATTCGGGCTGTGTTATGATCAACAATACTTCAGTAAACTACAGTGATTTCAATACTGCAAAAGGACAATTGCCTTATTATTCGAACTGTGTTGCAAACAATGACACTTCAGCAACCCCAAGATCAATTGCCAGATTTTTTCAGCACAGTCTTGAAGTTCAAACAGATTTCCTAATCTCACATCCTGTTATCACGGGTGGTGACTCCACGAAATGAACATGCATTACTCACCCTCGCAAACAGTCGCTGCGGAATTTTTTCTTTCCTTTCTTTAATTCTTCAAAGGTTAGTTTGTTTTTAATTGACTTGCAACAGTCTTTCAGCTGCGCTCTGCTTGTTCACGTTTGCTTTTCATACTTTTACGATTGCGCCTTTGATTATCTTTTCCCGTTTTTTTTTCTTTTCATCATTTCCACTGAAACGTCCGATTTTGTTCAGCTCTCACGCAATGTATACAGAAAATCAATTATCTTCTATTTAGTTTATTTGATTTTGTTTACAATAAAACAAGAGCGTTATTAATTTTTGAAGTTCATACGCACGCAGACACACATACAAAAAGCCTCGTATATATATATATATATATATATATATATATATATATATATATATATATATATATATATATATATATATATATATATATATATATATATATATATATATAACATAGATATACTTCATATAGTATATAATACACACACACACATATATATATATATATATATATATATATATATATATATATATATATATATATATATATATATATATTACACATTGTCAGTTGATAAAATCTGACTGTTATTTCAATGGGAGTACTGGTAAGTAAAGGTCACTGAATTCATAAGAAGTCCGTATGGACTAGGATTCTAATGCACCGTATCACAAGGCGTACTGTAGATGGAAAGGTAGTCTCTTGTTGACGGAAAGAATATTTGAAAGTCTGTTTTCCACAAGGCGAGTTCATCCTCAATTCATCAGTTAAAGTATGAAGGAGGGAGTGAGCGCTGCGCTTTTGTTTCTCTTGAACCCCACCCTCTATTAAAGGAAACAGTTTTTCGTTTAATATATATATATATATATATATATATATATATATATATTTATATATATACATATATACGTATAATCTATATATACATATATATATATATATATATATATATATATATATATGATTATAATACATACTGTATATGTATATATGATTATAATCACTTTAACACGCGATTCATTCATCACACATTACCGCAAGTGTAAAAATAAGAGGCCGGGTGTGGGCTCTGACCGATTTCGGCTTAATTTCCAAGCCATTGTTTCTGCGGTATATATATCGTGATATATAAAACTATACATCAGTCCATCGTCAATGGCCTGAAAATATAGTCGAAACCAGTCAGGACCTACATATATATATATATATTTATATATATACATATATACATATAATCTATATATACATATATATATATATATATATATATATATATATATATATATATATATATATATATACTGTATATGTATACATGATTATAATCACTTTAACACACGATTCATTCATCACACATTACCGCAAGTGTAAAAATAAGAGGCCGGGTGTGGGCTCTGACCGATTTCGGCTTAATTTCCAAGCCATTGTTTCTGCGGTATATATATCGTGATATATAAAACTATACATCAGTCCATCGTCAATGGCCTGAAAATATAGTGGAAACCAATCAGGACCTACACCCCTTCTCTTATTTTTCCACTCGTGGTATTGTGTGATATATATATATATATATATATATATATATATATATATATATATATATATATATATATATATATATATATATATATATATATATGTATATATATATATATATATATATATATATATATATTTATATATATATATATATATATATATATATATGTATATGTATGTATGCATATATGTATATATATATATATATATATATGTATATATATATATATATATATATATATATATATATATAATTTATATATATTATATAGACATATATGCATATATTACTTTTCCCTATTGTAGAGAGTAGCAACTGAAAGGTGGAGCATCTAGTTCTCGGGAAGACTCTTAGTTTAAAGTTATTAGACCTACCAAATATTTTTATATACCTCCTTTGAGACTGGTGTCAGGGCGGCAGTGAACCACAGACCCTGCTAATGCGACCCAATGCTCTACCATCTAGCAATTATGTTTGTATGTGTACGTAACGTAAGTTTCCATGAAAATAGAAAACATTCGTCTTAATCTCATTTTTCATAAATAATTGACAGAACTGCTGATGATTCATTTATAGCAGATAATTAGTCCTGTTGATTTATATGCGAATTAGCACTGTTGATTTATATGCGTAAAAGCACAACAATAAATATTCCACTGAATGTATTGCAGACATATTTTTCAATCTACTCGTTATGTGGGTCATCAAAAAGGCTCATGCTATTGTGTCACTTGCAAGATATATAAATCTACCATTCGTTCATTTATAATGGAATTACAGAAGCGCGCTTATTCTCTCGTGCATTCGAAATGACCCGGATCTAGAAAAACGCATGAAGCATGGCCCTCATTAATTAATTTCGGTAATTCATTCAATTAACATTTATTCGACTGGGCGCCAATTAGTAAGCTGCTGAATCTTTGGGGGGATATTTGGATGTATTGAAGAAGAAGAACGCGGATCTGTTTCGTATGCTAACGTCGAACAAGAACAATGAGAAATAAGGAACATAATTTGATTAATTACTGCTTGAACAGCAAATACATGCATACATATATACATACAAACACACACACATATATACAGTATACATACATACATATACATGTATGTTTATGTATATACTTATACACATGTACATAAATGCAAATATATGCTTATGTGTATATATATCTACACACACATATATATATATATATATATATATATATATATATATATATATATATATATATATATATATATATATATATATATATATATATATATATATATATAGAGAGAGAGAGAGAGAGAGAGAGAGAGAGAGAGAGAGAGAGAGAGAGAGAGAGAGAGAGAGAGAGAGAGAGAGAGAGAACTGTACAGTATCTCCCTCTGAGGAATGTGAAAGTATAATTTCACTAGGTGATTTAAATGCGAAGGTAGGTAACGAAAAACAAACGTCGTTCTTGGCACTCGAAGAATTCCGTGATCAAAGGCAAACGCAAGCATTGTGAAAGCGTGCTCTGAAAAGTTTCTGATTGCTATAAATAAATGATTTCCAAAGAGGAATATTCATCAGAAGACTTTGGAGAGAGAGAGAGAGAGAGAGAGAGAGAGAGAGAGAGAGAGAGAGAGAGAGAGAGAGAGAGAAAATGGTAAGGAAAAGGGGTGGCCAGATTGGCTGTTTGTACACTGTAGATTGGAAGAGCTATTATTTGTTAACGGGGAAGTAAAGAAAGTTTACTTGGCGAGGAAGGGGTGAAAATTCGGTTTGCAAAGTTTCTCTAAGACGGGAAAACTTTTATATTTTCATGTACAGATTGCTCGTTCCAGTGGTAGTTGTTTCTTTCTCTCTCTCTCTCTCTCTCTCTCTCTCTCTCTCTCTCTCTCTCTCTCTCTCTCTGTAGTCAGCGGTTCTGTTTAAAAACATATCTGCATTAAAAAAAAGTCCAGTGACTAGACAGGTAAAATTTTCGAAGCTTCTTCAATAAAATAGAAATTAAATACCCCATTATTCATTGTTATATCTTCCTTCACTGCATTCACTATATTTTCTTCTACCTCTATTTAAGTACATCCTGAATACCTAATATCATTGTTTAATTACAGTTGATATAATAACGTATTACTTAGACAAGTAAAAAATACGCCGAATTTTTTCCGGCGCAATCGAGTTTTCTGTACAACGGATAATTTTGTATGAAACTCTCAGCCACGGCCCATGAAACTCTTAGCCGTAGCCCATGAAATTCAGCCACGTCCCGGTGGTGGCCTCAGCCACGGCTCATGAAACTCCTAGCCTCGGCCCATGTAACTCAGCCACGCTCCAGTGGTGGCCTGTGTTGCTGGTACCTACAGCGGTGCCAGAAGTACGATTATGGCTTACTTTAACCTAAATAAAAAAAAAAACTACTGAGGCTAGGGGGCGGCAATTTGGTATGTTTGATAATTGGAGGGTGGATGATCAACATACCAATTTGCAGCCCTCTAGCCTCAGTAGTTTTTAAGATCTGAGGGCGGAGAGAAAAAGTGCAGACGGACAGACAAACAGCCATCTCAATAGTTTTCCTTTTACAGAAAACTAAAACTAGTATAATCTCCCCTAAACTATATTGTCTCAAATTCGCTCCTCCAGTATCAGTGCATGTAAGTATTACCATCTCTTTTTTATTTTTGCTGATATTCATTCTACAGGAATGATTTCCAGAGTGGATTAAGATTTTTTTTGATGTTTCAGGTTGTTGCTTTTCCGAATCAGTTATCTCCCTAGAACTACTAACCAAAATAAAATTCACTGTTTACAGTGATGAATATAAAATATGAAAAGAATCATGAATGCACAACTTGGTAATTTACCCGGATTAAAAACTTAATATTTTGAAGTAGCAAGAGTATCGTTAATAAGATGTGCTATATGACTTACAAATATCTTATTCATATACCTAATTAGTCCATAATATCCACTTACAAAAGTGACAAAGTTTATATGACGTCATCACCAGCCATGTTAAAGACATCAGAAAACTCCATTGCTTCGTTAACGACGTTAGAACACTTTATTACGTGATCGTTAAGTTGTATCACAGGTAATTAGAATTTAATGACCTGAGCTTGCACTTTATACATCTATTTTCGTCAGACTTCTTATGAGCATCTCGGAAAAACCATCTCCCACCTGCAGTCCATTAGCTTCGACAAGAGAGAATTTCCATTCTGAGTGTTTTGGACTGTTGTCGGCGATTTAATGAATATCGTTTCCTTTCCTTTTCTTAAACACAAAGTCACTGATTTTCTTTAAATCGAATGAACTTAGACAACTTAGCTCTGTATTTACATTATGTGTAAATGCGTCTGATTTATTGATTTTATAACTAAGACTCATTGTATTCTTTTTTATTAAAAGAGTTGCCACCTCCAAAGCTTGTATCTTTATTACGAAAAATGACACATATAATAGAGTTACCGGCGGAATGCAGAAAGATCGAAAAGACTTCAAATTGGATGTACCTGGTGTATTCACATTTACTTCCAGCAATAATACTAACGCTTTTCCACGAATACGGAGATAAATTACTAATCTGTTTCGGCATGGATATGATCATATTTTAGCATGCACGTGAAGAAGAAATTATTTAACTTATATATTGTTTATTTATTGTAACACGGCCTCTTCTTTGTTCTCCCAAGCTCTTTTGTAGTTCACGTCTTCGATCCCACTTTTGTTTGAGACATTTACATTTTCAATTAGTCAGAATTAACTGACTGTTATCAGTCAGAAGATAACAGTCAGTTTCATTTTGCCTTGCCCTTTAATTAGGGTCCTTTTGTAGTCAAATAAAAAGTAAATATAGGGATATTAATCTCTCAATCAATCTTGTGTCTGAATGGTGTACTATTGCAATATCGTTTGTCTAATTAAAAAATGTAAATGTCAAACAAAAGTAGGATCGAAGACGTGAACTACTGTACAAGAGAGCTTGGGAGAACAAAGTAGAGGTCGTGTTACAATAAATAAACAATATATAAGTTAAATGATTTCTTCTTCACATACTGTACATGCTAAAATATGAACATGTCCATGCCGAGACAGATTAGTAATTCATCTTCATATTCGTGGAAAAGCGTTAGTATTATTGCTGGAAGTAAATGTGATTACATCAGCTACATCCAATTTGTAGTCTTTTCGATCTTGCTGCATTCCGCCGGTAACTCTCTTATATGTGCCATTTTTCGTAATGGAGACACAAATTTTG
The DNA here is from genome assembly GCF_040412425.1 of Macrobrachium rosenbergii. Classification (NCBI taxonomy): domain Eukaryota; kingdom Metazoa; phylum Arthropoda; class Malacostraca; order Decapoda; family Palaemonidae; genus Macrobrachium; species Macrobrachium rosenbergii. Next base: position 18,302,538 of record NC_089767.1, on the reverse strand, counting down.
GAGGTGGCATTTCTTTTAATAAAAAGAATGCAGTACGTCTTAGTTACAAAATAACTCCCAATGTTCAAAACAAAAATATTGCGCCGGTAATGAAATAAGGCGTAGGAAGTCCGGAGATTTTTTCCACCCCTGGCGGCGTTCTTTGGGTATGTCGTATTCTGAGTTTGTAGGCCGTGTTCCCTCAGGCTCTATCGAGCACGATCACACGCCAAAAGACGAGAGTAGACTAATCTGGAACAGTTGTTGTCGATCTTTGAGATCAAGCTGGGTTTACTTCAGCACGGGCTCTTGCTCATGGAGTACCCCGTAAGAGTCATTGTGATGATATGCAAATAAAAAGATGGTCATGATTATGAATTTCCTTAGTGGTGTGGAAGTGATAACGAAGGCTTGGCTTACGGAAAAGTTCAACACCTGGGGCTAAAACCAATTTAAACCAAAAGGTGCTCATTAGTATGACAAAAATAGACATGGTGAGTAAGTTGTGGTAACTCGTAGATTAGTCAGTAAGGAAAATAGGAAAAGTTCATCATACGAAACAAATAAAAAAAAAGACAAAAAAGCCACGGAGGAAATATACCTTCTTTCATCGCTCAGGAACGTTACGCTTCTAAAAGGCATCGATCTTGCAGCGGTAGGGGATCGACAAAGGACAAGGAAAGATCTTTAGTGGGAGAAGTGTTTTTATCGCCCTGACTCGAGAGAGGATGTGTGGTTGTGTATCTTTCCTGAGGAGAACTAAGTGCTGTCATTAGATTTTAATGTCTCTTTGCGTGTGCTTGCCCCTATATGGACAGTAGAATGTAAGAGTGAATAATTATGTTTTATTATTTATCCACATTCATTAAAGCGATAAAATTTAAGTGGTGAAAGCTTAAATGGCAGAGAGAACAACAGTTCAAAGATCTTGTCGTTAGACGTTAGCCGACAGAACAGAGAAAGCAAAAGATTTAGTAAGAGGAAAAAGAGCAGTCTTCACTCTGAATAAAAACTGAGGAACTGTTCAGAGGTCAACTAAGAAGTCAGGAAATATTTTGGGGAAGGTATGCATCCTGACCCCTACCCACTACCTTGTATGCAAAAAGCGAGACTCGCCGTTGCAGATCAATCTACTCTCGTCTTCTGGTTTGATCGTGTCCAGAGGAGCTTCATACGAACTCCTTAAGGAATTTAAAAAAAAAAAAAAAAAACTCCACGCGACCTACCCCTTATTTCAATAACGGCTCAAAACTTCCTCGTAAACATCTTGGATGTATTATATTCTTTTTATTAAATGAATTCCCACAAACAAATTTTTACCAGCCCATTTATGAATGAATGTTAAACACAGGAGAGTTACTGGCAGAATGCAGTAGCTGAGAGAATTGCAATCAGCAGAGAGCGAAAAGACATCTAATTGCCCTTGCTTGAAAAAGGATCTTTCATCACCATTTATTATTATTATTAATATTATTAATTGTCTTTTATTACAATATTCAATCAGAAATCGTTCGTCTGGGTTCAGGTTCTATTTAGGTACCGTCGACATGTTTCTGACCAGCTCGTTGGTCATCCTTGGACGTGGTTTGAAGAAACGATGTGCTCGGGTTGGTATTTATAGGGAGGTCATGATCGGTGCTGAATTATGATTGGCTGCCCGGGGCATATGAATCCAAGTTCTGTTTTCGTCTTGCGTGCGAGTTAAGTGCTGAGGATGAAGAGAACGATCCTCGGATGCCGAATTTTGATTTGCTCAGCGCTATGGGGATCGCTCGGTGCATGTCTCCTGGCTGCCGTGGGGAGGAGAAAGGTTTCTTGCGTAATGTTGAGTGTTGGTTTCTCCTTCCCAATGTGCAATGCTTCCAAGAGGCGTAGGCCCTCCCCACGGCAGCCAGGAGACATGCACCGAGCGATCCCCATAGCGTACGAGCAAATCAAAATTCGGCATCCGAGGATCGAAATTCTTCTCTTCATCCTCAGCACTACAACGCCGCTCGCACGCAAGACGAAAACAGAACTTGCCCCGGGCAGCCAAAATTCAGCACCGATCATGATCTTTCATCGTTTCTTCAGACCTCCTGCAACCACGTCCAGAGGATGACCAACGAGCTGGTCGAAACATGTATTATTATTATTATTATTATTATTATTATTATTATTATTATTATTATTATTATTATTATTATTATTATTATTATTATTATTATTTTGAAGACCCTTGATACGTTGGTGATTATTTTCTCATTTTTGGATCTTTTTCTACTTGTTATTTTTTCCGGTTGACTTAAGTGGAATTTTTATGTAGGATACCATAAGGAATAGAAATCTTTATCCCTTAGACTAAGGTATTATTTTAGGTATCCTACTCTTGATGCACATAACAAGGTGAAAGATTAATGCTAAGGCTAGAATTTTATTATTCTCTTTGCAGTATGTATTTATTTTTCCATTATTATCATAGTTTTCTTTCATTTAAATGACATATGGTAGGCAGGAATCCGAAGGTAAATTACTTTACCTAAATATTTTTTACCTTAGCCTATATTTTACGGTCACGGATCAGTTTAAATGACAGTTTACGAAGTGGTGAATTTTGAGAGGAAGTATGATAGGGAGCCCCTCAAAAACAAAAGATTGACGTAATGTGTAATAAAAGAAATGCTGAAATTGAAAGCCTTGAGTATCCATGAACTGTGGAACTGCGTGAGAAAGAGCGATAGGCTGCTGATAAGATTTATGTGAAAGTGTAAGAATAAGAAGCTGTAGCTATGTAAGTTCTCTACAGAAGGGGTTAATCCCTGATTAAGCAGTTCAAGTATAATCATGGCCCTAACTGTTTATTTTGCACTCGATACCTCCAGGATATCATAGCCTCACTGCCGATAATTATTTAGACTTTTTTTTATCAGGTGTGAATACCACTCAATTATTATCCACTGTAGTAGATCATAAAGAGATATCGAAGCCTTTTTATCTTATCGGAATATAGTTCTTTATTAAACAGGAAAGTCATTAACATAACACGTACTCGTGAAGAAGCCTTTATCATCACTATGTGAAGTACTGAATGGGGTGTTTTATTTACCGTACTGTTACTGTAAATATTACGGGACTCTTTTCTTAGACAGAAGTATACTATGCACCTGATTTATCGATTTACTAAGTATGTTTAGTTATATGATAGAGTAAAGGAGGGCGTTGAATTATTATTATTATTTTTTTTTTTTTTACTGTTTAATATCATGAATAACTTATATTGCACAGAGGTCGTTATTTAAGGAATTTTATTCACACTGGACACGGTGCATGAAAGTGACCTCATTTGAAAATTTACTTGACCTGGCTACGTCAGTTACATGGTAATACAAAACGAACTAAATTTTCAATATCTCTTTTGCATCAGACCTCACCCTCCCTTATAAATTTTTTTCCTGTTAAGCCATAACCTCTTAATGGATTACTTTCAAGGTTTTTGTCAGTTGGGGCCATGCTAAGTTTTAAGGGCATATGCATCAAATTTCAATTTGTCCAACAACTTGATTATGAATGTTTTACGAATTGAAAAGCCATTCTGATTCTTCTTCCTGAGTTTTACTTCGAATAACGTAGGCGAATTCGAAGAAAGCGCTTTAAAACTGTCAACATATTAAGGAATAACAGTTTGAAAGCATCACACTAACATTTCGGCTTCACATTCACAAAAGATCAAAGACAAAAGTCACGAAGTAGTTTTTTCCCCTGTTTATAAAAGCAGAGAAATGCTTGTAAAGGCATTTCCGTTTATACAATGGTTTAAGAATGAATACTTGGAAAACTAACATAGAAGAATAATGCATATCTAGCATTCTAGCATTCGCATTTACCCTCCGCCGTCAAATCATGTCTGCCGCAGAGGCAATATTTTATTTCTTTATTTATTTTTTCCGTTAACAGATTTAATCTATGCTAACTACGATGAATTACCTTTCGAATAATATTTTTTTCAGACATCGTGCAAGGGAGGGAGAGAGGAGATATGGTGTAACTCAGGATACTGTTAACTATTAAGCGAAGATTTCCTTTATCGGTTTTTTTTTATGGTAGGATTTATTTTCATCCTTTCAGAGCTGAATAACAGTAATTTATTGTATTATATTACAAAGGGGGCACTGCACGCGTACGACGTTTAGATGATGAGTTGAAATTAGCCAATAAGAGAAATGTCTAGTGCGCCTAAAATAAATCTTATATGGTGAGGAAATAAAGATATGCAGATTAAATTTATAGTTACGTACTATCAATTTATCGCAAAACGTAGAAGATTATTAATAAAAAATAAAGCTTCAATTGACCACTAGGAGTCAGCTAATATCGGATATTTGTGCATTATAACGTAGAAAAATATTTGTCCCCAAAAAAAAAGCAATAGAGAAACATTTGTTTCTTTGCACAATGACTTTGCGCTCATAAATTTTTACATATGTATATGTATATATATATATATATATATATATATATATATATATATATATATATATATATATATATATATATATATATATATATATATATAATATATATATAATATATTATATATAGTATAAATATATAATCTATGCTAATATATATATATATATATATATATATATATATATATATATATATATATATATATATATATACACATACATATTATAGTAAAACACCATGATCTATGCCAACTATTTCGTAGTAATGTATAATATAATATATGTGCATATATACATAATGCACAGTAAAACCCCACAATCTATGTGTTTTTAGGATATATGGGTTCGAATTCTCTTCAGCGATGCGCACCTATTATACATAATTCCACTTGGCACAGGTTGTTCGAAAGGTATACAGAGTTCCATGATGATGTCTTAAAATGTTGAAAAAAATGTGTAAAATTAGTGACACTATCATACATTTGTCTAGCTATGTTACAGAAATAGTACTCGGCTATGGTAGTGATGACAGGTTGATTTCAGTTCTAAATACTGACCTTCAGTTCGACAGAACATAAATCAGTTCTCAGCTCTGTTGATGGCTGAGTTGATAAGTCCACTGCCATCGAAGTATCATTACAAAGTTGTACAGGTCCGCATCCTGGTCAGAGTATCGAGATTCCAATTTCATTTTTCCGAGGGGACTTAATATTTCTAAATACAAAAAACATGTAAAGCCGTTTCCCTTACAGAGTTACTAAAGAGAAAAATAGCACAAATACACACACATGTACAGTATATATATATATATATATATATATATATATATATATATATATATATATATATATATATATATATATATATATATATATATATATATATATATATATATATATATTATATATATATATATATATATATATATATATATATATATATATACATATTTATATATATATATATATATATATATATATGTATTTATATTTATATATATATATATATATATATATATATATACAGCACATATATATAATTATAATCCCCTTAGAACGTGATTCATTTATCACATCACCACAGGTGAAAAATAGGTCCTGACCGGTTTCAACTTTATTTCCAAGCCACTGACGAAAGACTGATACATAGTATTAGAAGTCACAAATTTATATACTATAGAGACAGTACTGACGAACATACACAACCGTTTGAGACTACAGATCCACCCACAGGCGGGTATCAAGGTAGGAATGGTATTCAAGACTCATTTGGCTAAAAATCACAATATACTCTCAAGGGACAATACCGATAAACGTACCGACCATTTACAGCAGATATTATTGTGTGTGTGTGTGTGTGTGTATTCCAAGAGATGCTAACCTCCCTGCCCCAACAATTTTTTTGGAATGAGGTTGCCAGCCCCATCCCGTTTTCTAACCTGCTTACGGTACTCCGTAGATGAATCAGCACCTGAAAAGTGAAGTATACCTTAGTTTAACCAGACCACTGAGCTGATTAACAGCTGTCCAGGGCTGGCCCGAAGGATTAGACTTATTTTACGTGGTTAAGAACCAGTTGGTTACCTAGCAACGGGACTACAGCTTATTGTGGAATCCGAACCACATTATAGCGAGAAATGAATTTCTATCACCAGAAATAAATTCCTCTAATTCTTCATTGGCCGGCCGGAGACTCGAACTCGGGCCTAGCAGAGTGCTAGCCGAGAACTCTACCGACTCCACCAACAAGGAACTTTCAGCACCTGAAACATGAATGGATCAGCACCTGAAACACTGATCCATTCACAATTACAAATATCAGTCAGTGATTGCTGTGCAAGCCTCACATGGTTCTCGTTCTATCAACAAACGGTAAATGTTTTTTTTTTTAGCAAAATAGCATATTTAGAACATGAACGGAAATGGATTAATATAAATCTTATTGAAACTCTGGTCATAAAAGAATGAAAACCCAACCAACAAGACTAAACATATTCTCTTCTGATTTTCCTTCAACGAGGATGAAAAGGAAATTTAAAATTAATGCCACTGGTTTTGATTATGACGTATATTTATAACTCCTTCACTTGAGACTTTCTAATGCCGATTTCTTAATATAATGGAGATTAAATAGAAGTCTAGGAAGAGTTAAGTCATGTTTCATTTGGGGAACTTTCACTCTTAATACGCTGAACAACCAAACTTTCGCCTGACTCTTGTATCGAGCGCAAGCTATTATTACTTAAGCGCAATAAGCTGGTCCGCTGGTATAGTGGTTAGTGTCGTGGCATGCCACTCAGATGTCGCGGGTTCGCGTCTCTCCCAGGGCGATGAAAAATCACTGGCTCTGTATCATGATCAGTTACTGCTACAGTGTGGGCTCTGCAGTGGGATGCTGAAACCAACATTCTTTGGAAGCTTGAGCTTCAAGTCAATGGCCCCTTTGTGCTTGTTCCAAGTGAATAGGTTTCACCTACTCTAATAATAATAAATAAACAATAACACGTACATATGTAGAGTCATAATAGTACTTTGTAATTCGAATCAGTCATTAAAAACTTTGTTGATAAAGTTTCTATGGGTTTCGCGAAATTACGCTGCATTTTGTAAAGTTTGGTAATCACGCTAATGTTGTGTCTGACTGCATTTCACAAAGGGTATAATTTTGATCATTAAAGAAACCTTGGAAGTAATTAAAATCAAATTCTAATGTTTCATGTCTATGGGGTATATTTATTGATACATGCGCATTTAATGATAGTCCTTCATCTCTGAAGTGCAAAATTATTGATTTTAAAATGATACAAAATTTTATACTGTCACTTGACGGTAGGTAAAAAGTTCATATTTCTTATTAAGAAGATAAGATTTATTAATGCTTCGGTAAGGAAGTAAAGCGTAATAAAAACATTAGTCCTGTTCAAAAATGAAGGGTTTCTTCACACAGACATTAGAACAAGAAGCTATTTCGACATTTATCATACACTGGATCCTGTTTATCCAAGTAGCTGTAATAATAATAATAATAATAATAATAATAATAATAATAATAATAATAATAATAATAATAATAATAATAATAATAATAATAATAATAATAATAATAATAATAATAATAATAATACTAAATATTATGCATGCTGCACAGGTATACAGAGCAGGCTATATATATATATATATATATATATATATATATATATATATATATATATATATATATATATATATATATATATATATATATATATATATATATACCTTGTTCTATATACCTGTGTAAAATGCATATTATTATTATTATTATTATTATTATTATTATTATTATTATTATTAATATTATTAGTAATAATAATAATAATAATAATAATAATAATAATAATAATAATAATAATAATAATAATAATAATAATAGACTATGAACTGGGACATAATATTATTGTCCTCTTCTCAACGATGAATGTTGCTTTATATGCAAAAGGATACAAAAGTGAAAATTGTGTCACTGATGGCTAAACTCTTAGTAAATATCAGGAGATTATTTGAACTGTATATTTCATTGTGTCGTGTATTAATTTATGGAGGGTAATGTTTCGTGTTGTATTCGTTTTCCATCGAGGAACGCGACTAGACATCGAATTTTCATTGTTATTAGTCTATTAAGAGAATATAATCAACAGACTATCATTTCTCCTCGAAAAGCTCAGTAAATTATAGTTGCGAGGCCTAAGGCATTTCTGCTAAGTCTTTAAAAAACCCATTACGGAATCGCATTTACCCATGTTGCAAAAGATAATGAAAAGCTGACGCAGAAGACAGTATTAAATATCTGACTCCAATAATTCCTTTTCATCTCAGGCCTTGTGAGGTTAATAGGCTTTCTCATTTTCGTAGATTTCATCTGACCAAAAGCATTTCATGTTTAACACAAAGGACTTGGTCTCCTCTGTAATTACATTTATAATGGGATTAGAAAGAGCTGTCGATACAGTGTGCAGTTTTTAATTAGCAATCTTCCCATTGACCCAGAGAATTGAATGTAATTTTATTCTGTTTTCTCGAAAGAAATTCTTTCATTTCTAGTGCCACCAATCGTCCACAGTTCACATTTAAGCAACACAACCAAACGTATGTTTTTACTATTATATTTCTGCAACATACTGATATATCCTGTTTTTCATAATATTTCTCTTTCTTGATTTATCATCCTAAGTTTCGCGTTCATACTCGTAATTTCCATATCATAACTTATCATTCAGTTTTATACAGATGCCAAAACATCAAAAACTGATCCAACTGTTTAATTCGCACTTAGTTTGACAAACTGGCATAAGCCATTTTTCCCTTATTCTGAGAAAAGGGTCTTCAAAGATTCTGATATAATTCAGAGATTCTAATTAGCTCATCTTTTCTGGAAATTTTGTTGGAAAATCTGACGACGAAGACAGCTGAGATTTTTACGTTATAGAGTATCAAAAACTGAGACAGTCTGACAGGAAACACTCAAAAACATAAAAAAAAAATGGGATACGCCAGTTCGTTCAAACAGGGATGAATTATTCTGCCATTTATATTCAATAAACATCTAACTCATACTTGACACTCCATCATTACACAACATTCTTCCTTCGACGCTTACATTAGTTTGACTGGAAAACTCAAAAACTTTAAAAAAACAAATGGGATACGCCAGTTCGTTAAAACAGGGACGAATTATTCTGCCATCTATATTCAATAAACATCTAACTCACACTTGACACACTATCATTACACAACATTCTTCCTTCGACGCTTACATTAGTTTGACTGGAAAACTCAAAAACTTAAAAAAAATAAATGGGATACGCCAGTTCGTTAAAACAGGGACGAATTATTCTGCCATCTATATTCAATAAACATCTAACTCATACTTGACACTCCATCATTACACAACATTCTTCCTTCGATGCTTACATTGTTATTTAATCTTTTTACTCGCCGATTCTATTCACCTCCTGTAACCTCCTCCGTCGCCGTGGCTCTTAACATCTCAAGCACGATTCCATCTTCCCCCTGCTCCTCTAAGTTTCATATTCTTTAAGGCTCTCGCTGTTTTTTTCTCTCCAAACTTCTGGACCTTTCAATGATACTTTAATCATTCCGCGTCCCTCCTTTTTTTTCTTTCAACAACTCTCTTCTGTAGTTTTCCTCTCTCCAATACTTCTTTCGTCTCCATTGCCGCAGATTCATCAGCCTTTTCATTACTTGTCTTTCGTTTCCTTTTCCACTCACAGTTTTATTAAGACATATTGCCTTCTGCTAATTTAAGAATGTCTTCGTTGAACAAGAGCGAAATTTTGATGATAGAGGGCGATCGGACAACGTCCTGAAATAGGGTCATCAAAAGCAGCGACCCCACCTAGGGATTTAACTGAGAAGAAGAAGAAGAAGAAGAAGAAGAAGAAGAAGAAGAAGAAGAAGAAGAAGAAGAAGAAGAAGAAGGAGAAGAGGAGGAGGAGGAGGAGGAGGAGAATTATCTTCTGATAATTTCTTTTCTATGATCTCTCTATTTATATTTTCTACCAATCCGTAATTCTTTATATATTATATATATATGTGTGTATATATATATATGCATATATATGTACATATATATGTGTCATATATATATATATATATATATATATATATATATATATATATATATATATATATATATATATATATATATATATATCTGCTCGTTTTCCTTCCATGCTTCCCTACCCATTGAAGCAGGAATGTCCTCCGTGATCAAAGTTTGTAAGGCAACTCTTCTTTTTTTTTTATTCAAGCACCTCTCTAGCAGCCTCTACCATTGCCCTAACATGACATTTTTTTCGGTGTTCAAAGTTCCAAGAATTTTAATTATTCTCCTTTATCGTCACGCGCAAATACTGCGCTTCGTTTGTAGCGTTCACTTTCCCTTGCTCCCTCTTCCAAACTGTATCGAAACATAACGTCGACCATTTTCTTCTTGATTTACGTTTTGTAGCTTTACAACGTTTAACAACTTTTACACGATCATCATCGCAATCAGCAATTTGGTTAACGAAAAATGCAAAAAAAAATTTTTTTGCTTTAGTTTTTTGGGGAGGGGGGGCAAAGGAAATAACAAAACGCTATGTTCTTTTCTCGGCAATTCTGTTGCCCTTAGTTTTCTCTTTTGTTTGTTTTTTCTCTTTCACCTTAGTTTTATAAACTGGACTCTTCTCCGGTTAACTTACTGGACTAAAGGATCTTCGCGAACTCACTGTATCGAAAGTGGGATTGTTTATGCAGCATACGGATTAGTTACGTTAATTTTCCAGATATTGTTTCATTTATTCGTTGCTGATGTGTAGAGACATAACCATCAGATACTACCATCCTCCATAAGTTCCTTTTAAGATTCCACAAAAATCTGCTGCAAGAGTTCAGTTCGTTGCCACGATTTTGTATTGATTAGATTTATGTTCCCCGTAATATATTCGCAATTGTTATTTCACACTGCACATCTTAATTGGGAGAAATTATTCATACTCGCATATTCCGTTTCCGAGAACACTAAGTTTAATATTAAATGAAAATAAAACGCAGGCTGCAAACCTTTCCTAAAATCAGCGCAAACATTTCATGGTATTTAAACTTTTTTCTCTCGCTCAACTTTGTCAGGATGTTCATTAGCGAAGGCGGGTTTCTTTGGAGATAATTTATTCGACAGAAAATGTTTCAGAATGACACTTCTCTTGGCCCACTGATGAAAGTCACATTATTGTGTAGCATCTTCCCTTCATATTGAGTTTTATCGTCTCTTTTTACAGAGCATTATTGTCTGTTATTAAGGACGAGCTTGTTGACGAGCGCTACACGCGCTGGAACCCGGGGCTGCTGTCTCCCCCTACCCTCCCTGCACCCACCCGGGGCGGATAAACAGGTTTTCAGGAGGCTGGATGTCTCCCCTACCCTCCCGTTCCCCTACTTATCCGGCCCCACCCAGGGCGGACAAACTGGTTTGCAGGAGGTACGTGGTTGTGTCATGCCTCCCCTACTGTCACCTGGGGGAGGACAAACAGCATCAGATCCTCTCGGATTTTATTTTTATAGATAATGCATCTATCCAGTATCTTGCAAGACATATCTTGAAAATAAAGAAAAATACTTATTATATATTTGTTTTACACAGTCATTAAAATAATTGCTTTGCAAAATTTTTTGAGACCTAATCATTTCTCTCCATTCAATATAATGCAATAAACTGATATTAAGTGATGAAAGTGTGATTATTAACTCTTCTTCCTATGGTTTATTTAGTTTCATGAATTTTTAAGAAAATTTTAAAGTAAACAGATGCAATATAACCAAATGTATACAATAAGTTCATTCTTGCTCTACCAAGCCATATAAGTCGTGCAATCACTGGAGTTGAATGTTAACAATAGAAAAGCCAAGCCTTTATTCATTAGCATGTATTGTACCATACTATTAGTTTTCTGAAAAGAAAACTTATTGTGCCGACTTTGTCTGTCCGTCCGCACTTTTTTCTGTCCGCACTTTATTTTGTCCGTACTTTTTCCTGTCCGCACTTTATTCTGTCTGCAATTATTTCTGTCCGCACTTTTTCTGTCTGCCCTCAGAGCTTAAAAACTACTGAGGCTAGAGGGCTGCAAATTGATGTGTTGGTCATCCATTCTCCAGTCATCAAACATACCAAATTGCAGCCCTCTCGCCTCAGTAGTTTTTATTTTAAGGTTAAACTTAGCCATAATCGTGATCTGGCAACGATATAGGGCAGGTCACCACGGCCGGCTGAGAGTTTCATGGACCGCGGCTCATACAGCATTATACTGAGGCCGCCGAAAGTTAGATCTATTTTCAGTGGCATTGATTATACGCTGTACAGAAAACTCTACTGCGCCGAAAACTTCGGCGCATTTTTTACTTGTTTCTTTTGCGTCTGATAACTGTATTATCAGTACTGGAAAACATAAGCTCTCTATTATACACACAAAGTTTCATTTATGTACATGAATTTTCTTCGTTCCGTCTGTTGTACCCAGTCTTTACTTCAGTAATATGGTAACTTTGGTACATAACTGTTCAAAGTAGAGTTATTATCTATCCGCATTACGGTAATTACGATTCTGAGCAATGATGGAAAGTTTTCTAGTTTACCATCTCCTATTAACTGTGTTCGAGTACAAAACTTCCGTTATTGCCTTGTGTGTGTGTGTGTGTGTGTGTGTGTGTGTGTGTGTGTGTGTGTTTTTGCGCGCGCGCGCTCTAGACTTAACAGCTATTATATGCTACCCGTTTTGTAGAGCAATTGCATCAATAATCTATTTTAAATTAAACAATTTACATAAGACCAACATTTTTCATTCCCCAAAGTCGGACAGTCTTCTTGTCGGTGTTAAGGATGGGGATGCTTGCAATATATTAATCTATTTTCATTTTTATTTTTTCAAATCTCTGCTACATTTACACTAGTTCCTTTTGTTGTTGTTATTTTTTTGTAGTCAGAAGTTTTCGTTTATTTCATGACGATGATTATACATTAAAATATCAAGTAAGAGTCGCTCGACGGTTCCTTTCCTTACTTTTCGAATTAGCGACGTTTCACGGTACAAAAACTTTATTGCTGGCAAACACAACTCTCTTCAATTAAGTTGCCTAGCGTTTTGCTTTACCTTCCTTTACTATTATTATTATTATTATTATTATTATTATTATTATTATTATTATTATTATTATTATTATTATTATTATTATTGTTGTTGTTGTTGTTGTTGTTGTTGTTGTTGTTGCTGTTACTTTCCTACAACACTTGGCTCCCATGAACCACGCATCTCTTGATATAAAATTCTGCGTCGAGATGCACCCTGAATAAGTGAGCACATCCCTTTTCCCAGAAAAGGCAGGCAGGTTCAGAAGACGGAAAAGAAGAGAGAGTGCAGAGGATAGCACTTTATCTCTGCAATCGCCCAACTTCTCGAGGTTAACGCAAGTGTAAGTTTTGTCGGGTTTTCTTTGTTGGGAAATCTTAGGGAGTTATGTTTGACCTCAGGTGTAGCAAATGCAAGTTATGTGCCCCAGTTGTAGCAAACTTCGTTAATTACATGGGCTTCTGGGTGCCCTAATTAGTTCTGCAATTGAGGGGAGCGTTTAAGTTTCCCGTTATTACAAAGTTTTACTTCCTGCACTTCTTTCGTGCAAAGTTCATTTTCCTTTCAGCGGAATTATAGTTTTCCCGGGGCAAGTAGATTTGAAGTCAGGAAAATTTAATTGCTAACGTTTTATGACCTTGTGTAAATCCAGGAAGACTGTAAAACAATAAATCAAATATTCTATATAGGACCTTAAGGCTCTTAATCAAAGGGAAATCTCGTGAAATCATAAAACAATGCACTGTATTAATACTGCATGTGTACGTGCGCGGCAACAGATGTAAGACAACAACAAACAGCTGACTGTTAATACAAAACTATTAACAGTCAGCTATTTGCTGTTCTCTTACTTCTGTAGTTCTTCACTGGATGGGTCGATATCGTACTCGCCTAGCACTCTCCTAGGCCCGCGTTCGATTCTCCGGCCGGCTAGTGAAGAATTAAAGGAATTTATTTCTGGTGTTAGAAGTTAATTTCTCGGTATAATGTGGTTCGGATTCCACAATAAGCTGTAGGTCCCGTTGCTAGGTAACCAATTGGTTCTTAGCCACGTAAAATAAGTCTAATCCTTCGGGCCAGCCCTATGAGAGCTGTTAATCAGCTCAGTGGTCTGGTTAAACTAAGGAATACTTCCTCTTACTTCTGTTGCTGCGCACGTACACATGCAGTCTTAATACAGTGCTTTGTTTTATAATTTCACGAGATTTCCCTTTGATTGAGATTTTCCTTTGATTACGAGCCTTAAACTCCTATATAGAATCTTTGGTTTATTGTTTTATAGTCTTCCTGGATTTACGCAAGGTCATAAAACGTAAGTAATTAAATTTTCTTGACTTCAAATCTACTTGCCCCGGGAAAACTATAAAAATAAGAAATTGATACCACGAATAAAGTGTCTCCAATATCACTGCTGTAATTGTTTATTACAGTAGCTTCCCGAGGCGGTCGGAAAATATAAACTGAAAAAATATTTTACTATTGTTTACTCTGGTAGCCTGGAAAAAAAACAGAAAATATATTTTAGTCATTGAACCTTGAGGCTACAATTTATCCTTTTTTTGCGAGTTATATTTTCACTATGTAAATCAAAATAAAAACTTTTACCGTGGGAAAATGACTTAGTTATATCGAGATTCCTCCTTCTCCTCAATTTGGGAGCAGATATAGTAGATGACAATGGAGTGAGGAAGCAAGTCACAGCAAAAATAAAGTAAGGTAGCAGCAGGTTTGCAAAAGATGTGGAGAAGTAGAGATTGTCCCTGATTCCACACCAATAATTATTTATTGATTTTAAAATAAAGTATCACTTTTGTATCATAAAAATACTATAATGAAATCATTTACAAGCTCTGAACCATTAGGCTTGCAAGTATTGTTTCTTTCCTTCGGGCCAGCCCAAGGAGAGCTGTTAATCAGCTCAGTGGTCTGGTAAAACTAAGGTATACTTGACTTTTTTCTTCTTTGGTAAATGGTATTGGCGGTTAAGAAGAGGCGGTTGGGTGTCAATTATCATAAACAAGTAATAAATGCGCCAAAGTTTCTTCGGCGCAATCGAGTTTTCTGCACAGCGTACAATCAAGGCCACCGAAAACAGATCTATCTTTCGGTGGTCTCGGTATAATGCTGTATGAGCCGCGGCCCATGAAACTAACCACGGACAGGTGGTGGCCTGTCCTACATCGTTGCCAAAAGCACGATTATGGCTAACTTTAACCTTAAATAAAATAAAATCTTAAAAACTACCGAGGCTAGAGGGCTGCAATTTGGTATATTTGATGATTGGAGGGTGGATGATCAACATACCAATTTGCAGCCCTCTAGCCTTAGTAGTTTTTAAGATTTGAGGGCGGACAGAAAAAAGTGCGGACAGACACACAAAGTCGCACAATAGTTTTCTTTTACAGAAAACTAAAAATGAAATAATTTCAAATAATCTAAACTTAAAACGGGAGGAAGAGTTCCAATTCTTATTGCTGCATGAGCAAGAAAGCTAATGTATTGAATAATTTCTGTGTTAATTAACAACCTTAATATACAAAGCGTTTCTTCTTGCATTTTGTTTTTCCTACCTATATATAGCACAGACGACCCAAGAAATGAGGACATGCTTTTCGCCGAAGAAAAAAGAAAAAGTTGCAACGAAAAGTACGCGACAAGTTCCATAGTGTATTAAGTGGTAAGTTAGCAAACTTCTTCAGCCTGCCCCAAAATTTATTCGCTGCTGGGACGCAATTTGCGCCCACCTCTCTTCCCAATGGCGGCTCCGAGATAACTGAATATTCATGAGGCGAGTTTTAGACTCCGTATGAGCTTCCAGCTCTAACTTCCTTCATTGGCGCAAGCATCACGTGTTCGTTAACATGAAAATAGTTGCGCTGTTTAATGTTGTTCTAAAGGAATGTTGTGTATTTCACTTTTCCAATAGCAGGATTGTAGAATTTATTTTACATACGTATGAACACAGGCACATACATCACACACACACACACACACACTATATATATATACTATATATATATATATATATATATATATATATATATATATATATATATATATATATATATATATATATATATATATATATATATATTATGTAAATATATATTTATAATTATATATAAATAAATTTGTATGTATATATATATAATATATATATACATATACATAATACTTGTGTGGGCATGCGTGACTGTATGTGTTTTTCTATGCTAATATGTGAAGAAACGTTCTACGTTCCTGATCTGGAAAGCATGAAATGTACAACATTCCTTAAAGAAACAACACTAAACAGCACAACTATTTTCACGCCAACGTACACGTAACTCTTACGCCAGTGAAAAAAAAGGGGGGGGGAAGAGCTGAAGCTCATACGGAGTCTAAAACTCGCCTCATGAATATTCAGTTATCTCGGAGCCGCCATTGGGAAGAGAGGTGGGCGCAAATTGTGTCCTACCAACGAATAAATTTTGGGGCAGCCTGAAGAAGTCTGCTAACTTACCACTTAATACACTATGGAACTTGCCACGTACTTCTCTCTCTCTCTCTCTCTCTCTCTCTTTCTCGGCGAAAGGCATGTCCTCGTTTCTTGCGTCCCCTGTGCTGGAGATAGGAAAAGCAAAATGAGTGAAGGAAGAGTTTGCATATTTCGGTTGTTAATTTGCACAGGCGGAAATTCTCTTTCAATCGGCAGTTTTTTTTTTTTTTTTAATACTGTACGTTCACATCCAAACACCTTTTGGTTATAATCATCCATTAGGTTACCCAGTATTCAAAGCTGGGGTGGAAGGACAAGCCGACTCACTACACACACACAAACACATACACACAATATACATATATACACACATATATATATATATATATATATATATATATATATATATATATATATATATATATATATATATATATATATATATATATATATATATATATATATATATATATATATATATATATATGTTAATGTGACAAGTTCATAAGGAAACACTCACGATCACTTTAATCTTACATCCAAACATTTTTTTATTATAGTCATCCACTAGAACATAACACTAGGTTATGGTACCCCGAAATTGAAAAACGAAATAAAAAACAGAATTCGTCTAATTCAAAGCTGGGACATAAGACAAGCTTATCGTTACACACACACACACACACACACACACACACACACACACACACACATATATATATATATATATATATATATATATATATATATATATATATATATATATATATATATATATATATATATATATATATATATATATATATATATATATATATATATATTCGTGTGTGTCTGTATGCGTGTGTGTGTAAAGATAGGCTCGTCGTTATGTCTTAGTTTTGAATTATGCGAATTCTGTTTTTATTATTTTATTTTTTATTTCGTTTTTCAATTACTGGGTAACTTAACCTAGTGTTATGTTATAGTGGATGATTATAACCAAAAGACGTTTGGATGTAAAATTACAGTGATCGTAAGTGTTGATTATGGACTTGTCCCATATACATCACCTTGAGAAGATATAGAACTTACATGAGTTTGCAGTCTTAATTTCAAAAGCGACTTTTATTACTTTTTAATTTTGATCTAGAAAGTTCACTGGGCACGCTTTGATCTAGAAATAGTTTAATTACTCTTGTTGGTTAGATCGCACTATTATTAATAATCAAGTCTCAGTTCCCTATATTAAAATTTCATCTTAGCTTTACACATTTTCTGTCAAGACGGGAGTCGTTCTGAAATATTATATCTGAGGGCATTTTCAAAAAATTTTTTAAATCGACGTCACTGAATGTTTCATGCTCACGACCACACCTTCTTCTTCTTCTTCTTTTAACGTGCTTTTTCCCCATTTTTGTATGGCTTTGGGGTAGAACGTAGTCTCGATCGGCTGCCCTGCCTGACATCCCTTAGACCCCGCCAGCGTATGTTACATGTATCATACCAGACCCAACGCCCTTTCTCCCAGCAGCGAGTTGTTGTTGCGCGGGTAGGTCGAGAGTTCGAGACGTTTGTTATATTTTTTTTAGAAGATGTTGTAGTGGCTTTGTTTTGTGTGTGTAATTAGTCTGTAACACCCATTTGCTTTTTAAGCAAACCTATCCGTTGATTACATACATAATCCCGGGGTGTCTACACGGATAGCAAAGTGTCCGCCTCTTTGATCAGTCGGCTGCGGATTTGAACCCGCGCCACAGACCTCTACGAAGTCCGAAGCTGCTGCTGTAACCGACTGTGCCATCGAGGCTCTGCTCACGACCACACCTTATCGGAACTTATTTGGCCATATATATGATTCACAGGTTGAAGTGTAAACAGCTGTTGTTATGAATAGAATGTCAGATTTTAAAATGTGAACAATTTAGCTCGGAATGTGAATCTTAACAATATCAAGAAGAATCACAGCAAAATTAAAGCAGTTTTATATGTTTATATTAATATTTTTATTTTTGTATTTGGAAAGGGGGCTTTAGAATTGTAAAAGTACTGCAATTACCTTGAGTCCCTTCTAACCTACAAAGCACCTCTAACCTACAAAGTGTGCAGCTCTGATATATATTATATTTTTCCGAAAGAAGAAAGTGTGTAATGAAATTTGATATTATAATTTTGCAATCAAGTAAATCTTGCTTAAACCAAGAATGTACAGTACTAAACCAGGCTACAGACAAGTAAACTGAGAGAGCCCAAAGTGATAAATTTTCTACAATTTATTGCTTTCTGAAAAGAAAACTATTGTGCCGGCTTCGTCTGTCCGTCCGCACTTTTTTCCGACCGTACTTTTTCTGTCCGCCCTCAAATCCTAAAAACTGCTGAGGCTAGAGGGCTGCAAATTGGTATGTTGATCATCCACCCTCCAATCATCAAATATGCCAAATTGCAGCCCTCGAGCCTCAGTAATTTTTATTTTATTTATGGTTAAAGTTAGCCATAATCGTGCTTCTGGCAACGATATAGGACAGGCCACCACCGGGCAGTGGTTAAAGTTTCAAAAGAAACTGGAAAAAAAACCTATAGGTTGCAATTAAAGGATTTATTGATTGAAAGTTATGTCTCAATGCCAAAGTCGCTGACGCCGACGTACTTAAGAAAAAGAAACATTCACCGAAGTAACCAACTATTGTATTTATTCAATAAATATTTAACAGCATCATATCCTGTGTCTGCAGGCAGAACAAATCAAAGTAATTAAAAAATGTGTCAAAGTAAAATATCACTCCGTTTTTGTTTCCTTTTCATCTAACGTAATGTAAACTAGGAAACATTTGAAATGAATGATGTACTGTTTTTTTCTTTTCTCACTTACACACACACACACAGAGAGAGAGAGAGAGAGAGAGAGAGAGAGAGAGAGAGAGAGAGAGAGAGAGAGAGAACCAATTTCTTATTCCTTCGATTAATTACTTTTTAATTTCTCACTTGAGAGAGAGAGAGAGAGAGAGAGAGAGAGAGAGAGAGAGAGAGAGAGAGAGAGAGAGAGAGAGAGCGCTAATTTCTTAATTCTTTGATTAATTACTTTTTTAATTTCTCACTTTAGAGAGAGAGAGAGAGAGAGAGAGAGAGAGAGAGAGAGAGAGAGAGAGAGAGAGAGATCACCTCGTTTATAAACTGACATTTATAGCCTGTGCAGAGAGGGTAGTTCTTTATAATGGCTATACCGTCTTGTTAACGTATATGAAAAAATCTAAAAAGGATTCTGTGTTGATACCGTTTTCTACGCAGAGGCAAATCTCTGACTTCCCGTTGGAAAATTAAAAAAATTGAATAACGTAAGGTTTTTGGATTTTTTAGCCTTTCATGACATCAAAAATGAAATATTAAGTTGCTTAAAAGTACACGATGCTTTAAAATATATAATTTTGGGCAGGGAGATACCGTAAAAAGATGTTTTATGTTTTTCTAAAGTAATCTTCAAAAATTCTTCAGTTACAGCAAAAGAGCGTTGAAGAAATTTCACGCTTTGCGGGATGCTGGTGCATCCTTCATTTCACATTCCTGGATAGCTAAATACATTAATAGAGATGAATCCTTTGTTAAAAGAAACTGGTACAAAAATCCATATGACTGTCATCGCGAAAAGAGTGAGAACCTTGGAAGGCCTGAAGTCCTTTCTCAGGAGTCAAAAGACATCATAGCTGAGGCAGTGGGTAGACCAAGAAAGTCTTCACGTAAATTGGCGCTTGAACTAGAAACAAAAAGGGGAAAGAAGAGAAGTTATAGTGCTGTATATCGTGAGTTGAAAAAATCTGGTATCAAGCCATTTCATGTTATCAGCAAGCCCAACATCACTCAACAACAGAGAGAAGACTGTGCATGGTTTTGTGGTTCATTTCTTAAAGATTGGGATGAAGCTGACTTTCTTCACGTTCCTGCATCAGATGAATTCTTCATTTACACAGTCAGGAAGCCAAATCATAAAAATGACATCATTTGGGCTGCAAAGTTGGATGATATCAGTGATGACGTGTGCTATCGCCAAGTTGTGAAATTTCCTGAATGTTTGGGAATTCTTCTGTTTCACAGTCAAACGGTTAATGTGGATCATCAAAGAAAAAGTACAGTCATGGAATGGCGAATACTTCAGAGAAACTGTGCTTACTGGTGGAGTATTTCGTTTCCTCAAAGATCCTGAAAATGTGTTATCTGTTAAAGAAGTCACATTTTTGCATGATAAGGCACCATGTTTCAAGGCTTTTCAGACACAGGCGCTGCTTTGAAACACTGGTATCGATTTCTTCTCGTCAAGTGAATTTCCAGGTACCTCCCCTGGCCTTAATGTGTGTGAAAACTTTGGTTTTATTTTAAAGGATCGTGTTGAAGTGTGCAAAGTGAACTATGATGGTATACCAAGCCTCGACGACCTGCGAAGAGAGGTGACCAAAGTGCTCAGGGAAATTGAATTTGAGTCTCAGCTTTTTTGTGATTTGCTGAAATCATACCACTCAAGAATGCAGGCTGTGGTACAGGCAGATGGAGGCCACACAAAATATTAAATACTCAGAGAGAAACTTAAATAAATACCTGTTCTGAATTACTTTTGTTTTTGTCCATATCAGTTTAAATTTATGCTGTAGAGGGCGGGGTTCTAATTTTGAAACACCCTGTATATATATATATATATATATATATATATATATATATATATATATATATATATATATATATATATATATATAGATATTATATATATATATATATATATATATATATATATATATATATATATATATATATATATATAGATATATATATATATAGATATATATATATATATATATATATATATATATATATATATATATATATATATATATATATACACTTGAGAATAAGGATTGTTTGTCCAAGAAAGCTGTAACTTTTTTTAATAAATATCTCCACTAGATATCATCCAGTTTGAATGAGGTCCCGTTAATATTTGTACTAATGCACAGAACAATTGTGTATGTGATAGAGTAAATATATATATATATATATATATATATATATATATATATATATATATATATATATATATATATATATATATATATATATATATATATATGTATACATATATGTATACATTCCAATATGCCTGTCAAAGCTGAGTTGTAACTAAGGTTAAGAAAGGCAGGGAGCTGGGAACCCCTTCCCTAAAATGCAAATTGGAACCTGGTACGGCGGTCGCTTCTGAAACTACCCGTCAGTCTTCGCTAACGAAAAGTTTAGCATAATAAAAAAAATGAGGCCTTGATACTGAGACGTATCTCTTTCCATATACGAGTAAAAATATTTGAAGTTTAAAATGTACATATTTAAATCAACTTGCAAAGGTCTATGTTCCCTTTTTTTATTTAATTCAAGAATTATTTAATGATTTACTCTCGATTTTACCAAAATGTTTGTTCCTGCTTTTCTCAATCATTTTACTAGAAGAAACATTAACAGAAGTTACCGAGGTTTAACAGTTACACACATTCGTACTTTTAAAATTACTTTTAAAGTGATTTTTGCAAAGTAATCAATGATCACCTAAAGAACATAAAGACGGCTGATTACAGTATGGACAGTAAAAACACGGACATTTCACTTGAAAATTATGACGTGTATAATTACTGAGATGACACTACAGATATATTATATGCTACTTGAAAATGTTATATTTAAATTTAACCAGTGCCCTGAAAAGTTCCTTACATTATTATTATTATTATTATTATTATTATTATTATTATTATTATTATTATTATTATTATTATTAACTAAATCAAAACCATAAAATATCAAGTAAAACTAAGGCAGAGATGACAGGATTATTATTATTATTATTATTATTATTATTATTATTATTATTATTATTATTATTATTATCTAAATTAAAATAAGTTAAGTATATCTTAGTTTAACCAGAACACTGAGCTGATTAACTGCTCTCCTAGGGCTGGCCCGAAGGATTAGACTTATTTTACGTGGCTAAGAACCAACTGGTTACCTAGCAACGGGACCTACAGCTTATTGTGGAATCCGAACCACATTATAGCGAGAAATGAATTTCTATCACCAGAAATAAATTCCTCTAATTCTTCATTGGCCTGTCGGAGAGTCGAACGCTGGGCCAACAGCGTGCTAGCCGAGAGCTCTACCACCCGGCCTATGAAGATCTTAATAAAAAAATATCCACCTTGTTTACATCAAGTAAAACTAAAGCAGAGATGACAGGATTATTATTATTATTATTATTATTATTATTATTATTATTATTATTATTATTATTATCAAACCAAAAATAATCACCTTGTTTACATCAAGTAAAACTAAAGCAGAGATTACAGGATTATTATTATTATTATTATTATTATTATTATTATTATTATTATTATTATTATTATTATTATTATTATTAACTAAATTAAAACCAAAAATAACCACCTTGTTTACATCAAGTAAAACCAAGGCAGAGATGACGGGATTATTATTATTATTATTATTATTATTATTATTATTATTATTATTATTATTATTATTTATTATTATTATTATTATTAAAAACCAAAAATAACCACCTTGTTTACACCAAGTAAAACTAAAGCAGATATGACATTATTATTATTATTATTATTATTATTATTATTATTATTATTATTATTATTATTATTAACTAAATTAAAACCAAAAAATAACCACCTTGTTCACATCAATTAAAACTACAGCAGAGATGACATTATTATTATTATTATTATTATTATTATTATTATTATTATTATTATTATTATTATTATTAAAACTAAAAATAACCACCTTGTTTACACTAAGTAAAACTAAGCAGATATGACAGGATTATTATTATTATTATTATTATTATTATTATTATTATTATTATTATTATTAAAACCACAAAAAAACCACTTTGTTTACATCAAGTAAAACTAAGGCAGTGATGACAGGCTTTTAACTGTGGTAAAAACATTTTCTTCCATGCCTCTACTTTCATATTTTTCGGTATTCTTTACGAGGTGGTTTATCCTAGTTTAAGCTTTTCTCTTATGAGAAAAGTATTTTTCTTTATTGTAAAAGCTTTTAGCTATCCCTTGGCCTAACACATATTTATCTTTACCAAAGTTCCTTCCCCTCTCTCTCTCTCTCTCTCTCTCTCTCTCTCTCTCTCTCTCTCTCTCTCTCTCTCTCTCTCTTCTCAGTGTCGTGGAAAATGCATAGCTAAATATATAACTATCTTAGTATCTAACTTACTCATGCATAAATACAAACTATTGCTTCCATCTGTAGCTAAGCAAAACAGTTTTCCTAATTCAATATTTTAGATTTATTAACAAAATACAAGCTAAGGGAAGAGAAATATCTAAAGTGTCAGTGAAGCATTTCCTTGTGTGAGATAACGCACTTATAGTTCTTCATTGGTGGGGGGGCAGAGCTCTCGGCTAGCACCCTGTTGGCCCAGCGTTCGACTCTCCGACAGGCCAATGAAAAATTAGAGGAATTTATTTCTGGTGATAGAAATTCATTTCTCGTCATAATGTGGTTCGGATTCCACAATAAGCTGTAGGTCCCGTTGCTAGGTAACCAATTGGTTCTTAGCCACGTAAAATAAACCTAATCCTTCGGGCCAGCCCTAGGAGAGCTGTTAATCAGCTCAATGGTCTGGTTAAACTAAGATATACTTATCTTTTCTAGACAGACAATAACACCATACATAGCAGCCGATTGAGCGTACTGTTCATAGCAATTTCACTAAAAGTATTTCTCCACGTTTATATAAGAATACCATTTTTAGTTTTCTGTAAAAAGCTGTTGTGCTGGCTTTGTCTGTCCGTCCTCACTTTTTCTGTCCGCCCACAGATCTTAAAAACTATTGAGGCTAGAGGGCTGAAAATTGGTATGTTGATCATCCACCCTCCAATCATTAAACATACCAAATTGCAGCCCTCTAGTCTCAGTAATTTTTATTTTACATAAGGTTAAATTTAGCCATAATCGTGTGTCTGTCCGTGGTTAAAGTTTTATGGGCCACGGCTCATACAACATTATACGGAGACCACCGAAAGATAGATCTATTTTCGGTGGTCTTGATTATACTCTGTACAGACAACTCGACTGCGCCTAAGTTCCTTTGGGGCATTTTTTACTAATTTTTATTCAAATTAACTAGCCAAGTCCAATTCATGCATTGTATCTATCCTATGGCTTATTTTACTTTTTTTTTTTTTTTTTTTGGCTCCAAAAATGACTGCAAGCAACCACCAGGCAAAGAATCATCGAATATCGTATCTTGCTGAACATGAGACTTTTTTTTTTTTTCTAGGTCCACATCGCCGTTTTCGACTGCGATCCTGGAACACCCAGCCTTTTTCTCCCATCAAAATAATTTTTCAGATAACTGTCATTATATTTAATTACATAATGGTCTCTTTCGTGGCAGCAAACAGAAGAATATTATTTTTTTTATCTTGTAATTTACTTCCTTAATTATTCCATTTAAGATCAGTTCCATTTTCCAGTGATCTTGTAGGAACAGCTAGATTTGATCCTATTGAAAGACTGAAGCTTTCTTCAACCAATTCCAATATCTCTAACTGACAAAGGACAATTAATGTACCATTAATGAAAAATTAAATGAATTCCGTCAGTTCTTTGATATTAATCCCAACGGTCAAATCTCCGCTAATTAACTCTACTGTTATTCATCTAAAATTGCATCATTTTTCGTTTTTCCGCCTTTGACGAAAATGTAAAAATTCAAAAGATTCTCTTCCAGCACAATCTCGACCACTTCCCTTCCAAACATTTATCGAATGACCAAGTCTCCTTAATCAAACCACCGTTTCTTTTGCTCCATTTTATTGCATTCGTAATTTTCGCTCCTAAACCCTGTAACCGTCTCTTCTTCAAAGATGTCACCTTTGTTTCCTTTCAGAGTTTCATCGTATTACTCTTTACTTATCAAACAGCTGCACATTCACACAGTTTTCTCTCAAGGAAAACCTCTGGGTAGAAAAATGCCCGGAAGTCTTTGAATTTATTACTACTGCGAGCTTGATGGCCCGCGCTACGCTGCTCTGGAACTGCAGTTGCCCGTCATGTCTCCCCTACCCTTCCGATCCCCTACCTACCCCGCCACAAACAAACAGGTTTGCAGGAGGAAGGTGGACCCTGTCCCAACCCAGGGCAGACAAACATCACAGGAGGAGGGTCTCCCATGCCCTCCCAATCGCCTACCTACTCCGCCCTCACTGGGACAGACAAACAGGTTTGCAGGAGGAGGGTGGATGTGTCATGTCTCCCCTACCCTCCCAATTGCCTTCCTACCCCCACTGAGGCGGACAAACAGGTTTGCAGGAGGAGGATGGATGTGTCATGTCTCCCCTACCCTCCCGATTCCCTACCTAACCCCGCCCCCACCCGGGGTGGACAAACAGGTTTGCAGGAAGAAGATGAATGTGTCATGTCTCACCTACCCTCCCGATCCCCTACCTAACCCACCCCACCCCACCCCACTGGGGCTGGCAGACAGGTTTGCAGGACGAGGGGGGATGTGTCATGTCTCCCCTACCCTCACGATCCCCTACCTACCCCGGCCCCCTCCGGGGTGGACAAACAGGTTTGCAGGAGGAGGATGGATGTGTCACGTCTCACCTACCCTTCCGATCCCCTACCTAACCCATCCTACCCTGGGCTGACAGACAGGTTTGCAGGAGGAGGGGGGATGTGTCATGTCTCCCCTACCTTCACGATCCCCTACCTACCCAATCCGCACCCGGGGCGGACAAACAAGAAAGATCCACTCGGATCTTATTATTATAAAGATAGATAGCTAGTTCCTCGACCCTTAAAAGACTTTGCAACATTAAATCACCTCTCTAAGACATTTCCTCAATCGTAATTTTATAGATATGATCAAGTCCCACTAATTTTATTCATATATAAGCATTGGCCTAAGAATGTTTTTACATTTTACCATCTTACTCACTATTCACCTGCAACCTATAAGGTTTATATATTTTACTTACTACCAAAACAGTGTGATGAACAAATTCACGTTAACCTTTTCCCCTAACCTCAATTATTTACACCTAAACAATATTACTCATTCAACAGAAAGAATTAATTTTTTTAGAAAGCCATTACTAAATTTCTCTTATATTATCTATATGTTTCAGTTTGTCCTTTCTCTTATCACGTCGTTCTACTATTTTACTCTTAAAAGATTTTGCTTAATCATTTTATTTCACTCATAACACTTAAAACTTTCCAGTTTCACAGAATGTCACCAATTGTTACGCGTAAATCTATTTTGTATTCTCACTAAAACTTCTCTTTTACTTCCTGCTACATTGCTTCCCTTGACAATGCGTCCCTTTTTTGCGGAAAAAATATCCAGGTTTTAATCTGCTCGTATACATTATCATGGCTACTCACCCCTAATGGACCTGTCGAGTTTTATCTTTTTCCTCAAGATGCATTTTGTACTGTATTTCTCGGGGCAGGTCAACAAAACCTTATTAACGAACCCATTACGACATCCTCAGAAAAGTAATAATGTACATGACGAAGATGGAAATGTTTGATGCTTTTCACGTAAGCGTTATAATTTCATAGTAGGGTAGTATTCGCACTGGACGTTAATTCAAGTTTGAATTATTATCATTTGAGGCGGTAACAATCAAGCAATATCAGTGTGTATATATATATATATATATATATATATATATATATATATATATATATATATATATATAATATATTTACTAAAGGACCTCATTCAAACTGGATGGTATCTAATGGAGTATTTATTCATAAAAGTTACAAGCTTTCTTGGACAAAGAGCCCACATTATCAAGTTTGAATGGTATTTAATAATATTTATTGCACAGAACAATTGTGTATGTGATAAAGTTTACATATATATATATATATATATATATAAACATATATATATTATATATATATATTGAATATAGGTGATATTAGTATATTTGTAGCTTCATTATAAGAACAAGTGTGATAAAAATGATATATATAATATATATATATATACATATATATATATATATATATATATATATAAAATATATATATATATATATATATATATATATATATATATATATGTACGTTACTTTTATGTACCCAATCGTTTATTTATACAATATACACGTGCATATATATACATATATACATATATATATATATATATATATATACATATATATATATATATATATATATATATATATATATATATATATATATATATATATATATATATATACAATATAAATGCGTTTCCTCATCTACCCGCCTTTGACCTTAATGTGAATTATAAATTGTATATGTTACAAAATAAAATAACTTTCTGGTAATGTTATTACCACTACGGGAGTTGAATCTCCAATGGTTAACTCAGAAAAAGTCTGACGTTGGCACTTGCTCTTTCAAGTCTGAGAACTTCATGATTTAACTGGTGTTAAAGCTTCCTACTTCTCTTAACCTTTCAAACATATCAACAAAAATTCTAGTTTACCTAACAAGTATGATTTCACTTACAAATGTAAAAGCTATGTACTATGCCTTAGTGTTGCTGAATCCCAAAATAGGAACAGAGAGCTAAGAATTCCTTACTTGAGAGGTAATTTTTATAAGTAATCTGTTGGGAACATTCGCCTCTCTCTACAGTCAATCTATAAATATCGAGATCACGGTTAGTTCTTCTTTAACAAAAATAAAAATTCGATTGATTGCTTGCATCTCTGCAACCTTTTAACCATGTGTCTAAATTATACGGCATTTTGAATGATTGTACTATATGAAGGTATATCCCACAAAAAGTTATATTTTCCAGTTATATTTTCTTTTCTTTATTTGAAATGGTTTGCTAAGAATTTCTATGATAAGTGTAAAATAGGGCACAGACCCAATAAGCTTTATTTTGATAGTAAATTGCCAGAACTCTTACTCAAGCTGAGATAAAATTCCCTTTCCGTTGTCTCCCTACGTAAGGTAAAAATCAGCAATGCATTAGTGCAATATTTATGTAAACAATCGTTTGTATATACTATAATACACGTGCATTATATATATATATATATATATATATATATATATATATATATATATATATATATATATATATATATATGGTTACAACGTTCAAACAGTGTTTTATGGGCCTTTTATCTTCATAATTATATATATATATATATATATATATATATATATATATATATATATATATATAGAGAGAGAGAGAGAGAGAGAGAGAGAGAGAGAGAGAGAGAGAGAGAGAGAGAGAGAACGATCAACTACGTAAAATTTAATACTATAAAATTAATAAAAACACTTTTACCATACGAATTTAATACCTTTTAGTATCGTCTTTGAGTTAGAGAAAACTTTGTCATTTTCCCCTAACTTCTCAAATTTTCATTAGGCCTAAAGCTCACAGCGAGATACATAACTTTAACCAGAATCATTTAATTTGTGTTGTCATAAAACTAATCTCCGCTACAAAGTTGGAAGTTCTTTCCCGTATAGAAATAGAATATTTTCGGGATGTTTTACTTTTTTATTTTTGCCACATTTGGTCTGGGATTTCAATTGCCTCTCTCTCTCTCTCTCTCTCTCTCTCTCTCTCTCTCTCTCTCTCTCTCTCTCTCTCTCTGATTGCAGAGTAGTAGCGTCGGTTCACATTTCAACTAGCAGAAGGTGGATTCTTTAAAAGACCAGAAGATGGTATTCGGCATTTATATGTTTATCTACTGAACCGTGGATGAAGCCCATGTCCCTTAAACTTCCATAACTATCCACTTCTTAGACTTACACAGGTGAAGACTCATCACCAACCACGTGAAAAACACAAGTATGCACACTGTGCCATTCCTGATTTATTTAGGTTCTTCCTTTCGAATACCTCATACAACTCTTGAATCAACTCTTTCTAATCCTTCCTCTCCTCGTTCCCTCAAATACCTCCCAGAATTATACATTATTTTCATCTAATCTCGTCACACATCCTTTCCTCATGGCCATACCATCTCAGAATTGGACTTTCATCCATCTTGTCATCTGCAAAAAGCTTTTTACCACCTCTTCGTATCTCCGATTTTCTTTCCATTTCAGTTCCTCTTACAAGTCACATACTCCGCAATGTGTCTCAACAGTTTCAAGCTGTTCCTTCGTTTGAATTCAGCATCTACACTTCACGCTATTTGTCAGAAATAAGAAGCGTAATTGAGATCGCAAAATATCCGAGGCATTTTTTTTTATTCTCGTATGAAAGCCATTTGTTCTGCGAGAACTGTAATGGGCCACAAGGCTTTGTTTTTCCCGTTTGAGAGCTTAAGGACACATTACTCATCTGCTCTTTCTATCGTATCATTAGCTGACGGGCGGCATATGTTCGCGTAGTTTTCTCAACACTAAATCCTTATTGTCAAGCATCTATATAAATTTTTTGTCATGGATCCCTGTTGTGCATTAATCTGTTGCCTATTTTTGACATGGCATTGACTATTTGTATCTAATGGGAGCATTTACACACAACAGTTTTCCTTTCATTTTCGTTGCCAAACCTACAATGGAACTGTTGAATTGAACTGAATTGAATTGAATAAAGAATTTAGGCCAAAGCACTGAGACCTATGAGGCCATTCAGCGTTGAAACGGAAATTAACAGTAATAAGTTTGAAAGGTGTAACTGGAGGAAAACCTCGCAGCTGCACTATGAATCAATTGTTAGGAGAGGGTGGAGAGTAAGATGAAAGAAAGTGAACATAAAATGAGGTATAGTAAAAGGAACGAAAAGGGTTGTAGCTAGGAGCCGAAGCCACGCTGCAAAGTCCTGAAGTAATGCCTACCGTGCACTGCATGAGGTACAATGACCGCATTAGCCCCCTTACGGGGACAATGGAATTGTTAGACACCGAAATGTACGAGTTACAATGTACATGGCTTTATGTAACATTCTTAGATAATGTTTTTCTTAACACTACAGCACTAGCGCTTAACTAATACTTTCATGTTTACTATAATACATTCCTTCTCGCGTGTTATCTTAACTGATATGATTAAAATTGTCAGGTCATCTTTACAAGTTTCAAATTAGGTTTCAATCCCTGGCTTACTTTCTACGTTACTAAGTTCCTTTAATTGATGCTTTGCAAGTTCGCAAAATGTGCCCTTCAAACTTGAAAAGTGTCAACTAAAGGAGCTGAGTTTGGGCCTATGGTTTTTCTATAACTTAGAGTGGGGTAGGTCCAAGATTAAATTAACAAGTAAAAAGTGCGCCAAAGTTTCTTCGGCGCAAACGAGTTTTCTGTACAGCTATAATGCTCTATGAAACTCTCAGTCCACGGCCCATGAAACTCCCAGCCGGCCGTGGTGGCCTGTCCTATATCGTTGCCAGACGCATAATTATGGCTAACTTTAACCTTAAATAAGATAAAAAAAAAAAAACTACTGAGGCTAGAGGGCTGCAATTTGGTATGTTTGATGATTCGAGGGTGGATAATCAAGATACCAATTTGCAGCCCTCTACCCTATGTAGTTTTAAAGATCTGAGGCCGGACAGAAAAAGTGCGGACGGACAAACAAAGCCGGCACAATGGTTTTTTAAAAAGAAAACTGAAAACAGAATAAAATCTTGCCAATGACAAGGTGGATAAAAATCCTATTCTGAGACAGTATGGCTATGTGGACGGGATGCGTGGGGAGGTTAGGTGAAAATAGAGTACAATTCTGGGATATTTGAAGGAAAGAGGAGAGGAAGGATTAGAAAGAGCTGGATAAAAAATTGTATGAGGTATGCGAAAGGAAGAACCTAAATAAATCAGGAACACTGGGGTGAATGACACAGTGTGCATACATGTTTTAAATTATAAACGGAATAAAACCTATGAAATCTTGTATATACCTAAATACAATAAAAAAAAATCATAAAAATCAAATTTAGACGAAATAAATATACAAACAATAAATAAACTATAGTAAACTAAGACCACCAGCTACCAGCAACAGGTAAGAGAACAAAATAACTATGCAAATGAAAATACCTGAACAAAAGACTTGAATTAAGCCATGAGGATGAGTACTCAGGATAATAGACTGTTGAGTTCAGGTACTCACTTCTTAATTAAAAGTGACTGAAAAAATCTTCAAAAAAAGGAACTATTCGGTGCTAGAGGTAACATTTCGAAGTTCTTAAAGAAACTGCAGTTTTGAAAGCAGATGTACGTTCTGCTGATGAGAATATACAGTACCGTAAGCGAACTTTCAGTAATTCTAGCAGCTTTCGAAATTTCATCCCGGATAAACGTGTATACATACATACATACATACATACATACATACATACATACATACATACATACATACATACATACATACATACATATATATATATATATATGTATGTATATACTGTATATGTATAAATAGTATATACAGTATATATATATACATACACTAGCTTACCAACCCGGCCCCGCCCAAGAAAACTCTGAATGACAACTGATAAACTCCTCTCTCTCTCTCTCTCTCTCTCTCTCTCTCTCTCTCTCTCTCTCTCTCTCTCTCTCTCCAGCCTAACACCCCCTCTACTCTCTCTCTCTCTCTTTCACTCTCTCCCTTTCCTCTTAAGGTAGTTGCTTCAATTGCATAGCCCAACATTTTTTACACTTTATTTTTCACCCTTTCTCACCCCTCCTTCCTATCGGGGCTGAACTTGGACTTGAGGGCATCGGAAGTGTCACTATTCATCTGTCGTTTTCGGTTATCTTTGCATGTCACCCCCTTCACACCCACATCCCTTCTGGTGCCAGTGATGTCTTACCCCCCACCCCCACAGTATTCTTTCCCAAATGGTAATTCATATTTATACCGAAATGGGGTATAACAAACCCATAGAATTTATTTAGTTACAAAGTCTACGGGCAGAACCAACCCTATTTCAGGGAAGCCCTTCCCACCCACAACCCCCTTTGGTGTCCTTTGGTGCAAGTGATGTCTTACCACCACAGCACTCTTTTCGAGGATAGTAAGTCATATGTATACTAAGTTTGGTTGAAACTGCTCAATGTGTGTCAGAGTTATGCTGGAACGCACACACACATAGGTCTACATACAGTCATTTATATATATATAAATATATATATATATATATATATATATATATATATATATATATATATATATAATATATATATATAATATATAATATATATACATGCATATGGGTATATATGTATATATACATATATATACAAAGTATAAATTTTGGCCACGAAGAAAGTGAAACAAATGATCACGAAATCTTTCGCCTTTTACTCTATGACATTTCCAAGCTTGAAAATTTCTTCAAGTAAAGGCGAAAGGTCTCGCGCTATTTTGCTTCCTTCTCATGGCCAAATATTGTACTTTTATATATATATATATATATATATATATATATATATATATATATATATATATATATATATATATATATATATATATATATATATATATATATAAAATGGGTGTATATATATAATATTCTTTTTCGAATGCAGGGCTTCCTATTATGTGGAAGCATACATGCATACATTATAATATTTAAGATAATATTACCCTCAACTTGCATAAGGGTTAATGTGAGCCACTAGTTTACAGAGCATTATAATTCTCACTTCTCTCTGCTTAATAATGATATTGATGCAACTTTGCCTGTCTCGCGTGAAGAATACAAATAATCATTTTTATATTCTAAAATGCTGCAAAATTACAATAAACAAGTAAAAAACTGTGCCGAAGTTTCTTCAGCGCAATCGAGTTTTCTGTACAGCGTATACTCAAGGCCACCGAAAATAGATCTATCTTACGGTGGTCTCAATATAATGCTGTATGAGCCGCGGCCCATGAAACTTTAACCACGGCCCGGTGGTGGCATATCTTATATCGTTGCCAGAAGCACGATTATGGCTAACTTTAACCTTAAATGAAATCAAAACTACTGAGGCTAGAGGGCTGCAATTTGATATGTCTGATGATTGGAGGGTGGATGATCAACATACTAATTTGCTGCTCTTTAGCCTCAGTAGTTTTCAAGATCTGAGGGAGGACAGAAAAAGTGCGGACAGAAAAAAGTGCGGACAGAATAAAGTGCGGACGGACAGACAAATGATTAGAAAGTTCTAAGGAGAATGGCAGTTAACGCAGATTCAAAAAATGATATTCATTAAAGTGAGGAAGTCATTCAACTAGAAAATAATAAAGAAAAAAGCCAATCGTTTTTAAAGCATCAAGTTGACATCTTAATAATATTACGATTTCATATAACTCTCTCTCTCTTTCTCTCTCTCTCTCTCTCCCCACACGTAAATATGATATACAAAATGTGTCAACTACCCACGCTAATTTTATCACTTGAAGTTTGCCAGCTTTACCAAAAACTGTTCTTTTCAATGAAAAAATCTAGACAAACTGCAAATTTAATAATTCCTAATTGTTATCATCAAGGGGCTGATTCCCTCAGATTTTCGAATATTACAGAAAATTATGACCGTATATAATCAGATGTAAAAGCATTGTAACTCATTCTCATAACTATAATTATAAGATAATCATTCCTTTAAGAGATCAAAACTATTCTATTAAGGCCCTTAACAGCAATTTAGATTTATTCAGGACCTGCAATTGAAAAAATTAGATGAGAGTTTCTAATCTTTAGTTTTCTATAATAGAAAACTATTGTTCCGGCTTTGTCTGTCCGTCCACACTTGATTCTGTCCGCACTTTTTCTATCCGACCACAGATCTTAAAAACTACTGAGGATAGAGAACTGCAAACTGGTATGTTGATCACCCACCCTCCAATCATCAGACATTCCAAATTCCGGCTCTCTAACCTCAGTAGTTTTTATTTATTTAAGGTTAAAGTTAGCCATAATCATGCTTCTGACAACGATATAGGATAGGTCACCACCAGGCCGTGGTTAAAGCTTCATGGGCCGCGGCTCATACAGCATTATACCGAGACCACCGGAAGATAGATCTTTTTTTTTTGGCGGCCTGGATTATACGCTGTAGCGACTATGCAGAAAACTCGATTGCGCCGAAGAAACTATGACGCAATTTTTACTAGTTTAAATTAAAAATGAGATAAAAAAATGGAAAGCTTCAGAGAAAAATCATGAATCTTGAAGCATTACAAGGAACATGTAGGAAAGCAAAGACGCCTTTGCTTTCCTTCTGGAAGGCTTAACTTCCTTAACTTCCCAGAGATTTATTTTTCTTGCATCTTCAAGCAGAGAAAAATATACTGTACATAATCTCTGAAAGAAGAAGTTTAAGCGATTTTTTGCAAGTAATAAATGTCACCGTACTAACTAGGTAATATATTCTCTCTCTCTCTCTCTCTCTCTCTCTCTCTCTCTCTCTCTCTCTCTCTCTCTCTCTCTCTCCAGTACCGCAGGAGTGAAGTAAAACTCGTGGAAACTAATGGTCTAGTTATTTAGTCTCTCTCTTGCCAACTGCAACGCGCTTTAAGAGGCCACATTTCAGAGAAATGGGTTAATAAGCAACACAACAAAGAAACATCTGGAGTAAGAGAACATTTTGTCTTGGGTAAGATACTTTACGTAATTGCCACAAAAACAATTAGTATTTAGCGACACAAAACAAGGAATAACACTGGAATGTGTTCAAGATGTATTTCATATATTTCAGAATGTTTTATATTCTTGCTCTTTTGCTCTTTAGTGAAAGATTACTAAAGTTAAAGTTTTTTATTAACATGTGGTGGATCAACCTCTGTAACTTCACATTTCATGACGCTTCTTACCCCGTGTGGGGCTAGTACCATCAATGCATCTCACGTGGTGCACTGCAGGCATTACTAAAGGGTGTTTGCAGCGTCCTCTCGGCCATTAACTGCACCACTTGTAGCACTTTACCTTAACTCTATTCCAGCTCCCTTTCTTCAGTCTTCATGTCCCCCCTCTCTTATTACTACTTCTTTATGAAGATGTGCTGTTTTCTCCTCATTCCACTTTCAGATCCTTGTATTCCTGTACTTCATATTCACTTTCTGGATCTCTATACCTTACTGTCCAGCCACTCCAACACCTCGCAAGTCTTATGTGATGCATGGCCATAAGTGCCCTAGTGCTTGGCTTGACGGCCTAAATTTCATAAAAAAATCAAATGACGCTCCTCATCAAGGATTTCTTGAGAACTGTCTAAATCTTCTTTGCTCTCTGTACCTGAATTAATGGAAACTTGCGTTCAATCTCTGTCACATTCACCTTCCCCATCAATTCACTTCAGCCAACGTTACAATAGTCTAAATCTCATCTAAGCTAGCATTAACATCGGATAACGCCTCCTCTTCAGTAGCTTAGACATCACTCAGAGGTACCAGCGCATGTCCTTCAACTGCCATTCCTGTCTTAACTGAAAACAAAGCCCTTCCTGAACCAGTAACAAGGGGATTACTATACATTTCAGCCTTAATTTCATCATGTGGCAGATGAAGGTCGGGGATTTAGGTAAGTATACTTTATACTCTTTGGATTTTCATATTCCATTCAAATAGCAAAGGTCACCTATTATCTTGGGAAGTTTGGTGCTATCCTAACGGCCGTTGGCCCTCTCTATGTGCTAATAATAATCATGACGAAATGATAATACTATCAGGTGGCAACTGCCAACAAAAGATGATGAGAGGGCAATAAAAGGAATTAAAGAAACCAATACCAGTCCTCCTGGTCGCACGATGGAGGTAAAAGCCGTCTCAAGAATATCAACCCAGTTCAGCCTGAGTTCAGGAGATCCAACCTTATGGATATACTATATATATATATATATATATATATATATATATATATATATATATATATATATATATATATATATATATATATATGTATATATATATATATGTATATATATATATATATATATATATATATATATATATATATATATATATATATATATATATATATATATATATATAATGTATGTATATATATATATGTGTGTGTGTGTGTGTCCAGATGACCCATTCATGACTGACGAAAAAGTCAACCTACCACCTTCAGATTGTACCTAATGGTATAGTACTATCTGAAGTCAGTACCTAGATAAACACAGCCACTGTCTCTCTAGGGAGGTACTAGTAGCAAGCACAGAAGCACAGGCTTATGACACGAACTACGGATGCCTCCGTTTCTTAGAGGTCTTTGGTAACAAGAGAAAATTCTCAATCAATTTGCAATAGGACAAATCATGTAATTCACCAACCTTTAAATATCATTGCAACGACAATATCTTCCCTATTTTTTTGTATAATATTTGTATAATATTTTGCAAAAAAAAGTGGTGGTGCCAAGAGGCTACAATCCTGATTTATTATTAAACAAACAAATTTACAGAAAAAAATACAATTATCACAACCAAAGTGGGAATGCAACCCTCTGTGGAGCTTACCAATAAACAAGAAAATAAAAAAAAATAAAAAAAGATCATGCAACTAGACCTAAAAAGCAAGCGTAAATAAGATCAACAACAACTATATTATCCGGATTTATTCTCCATTAACAAAATAGACATACTGGACATATCATGCCAGATATAGAACACAAAAAAACAAGAAGCAGTTTTACATATCAGAAGAAGGTCACACTTATCCGTATTACTTTCCAGCCTAGCCATCGAAGTCCATCGGGTTTTATATCCACTAATCCTAATCGCTCATTCCTCATGCTACAAGGTTCAGTGACAGTTTCTTTCCTTCCTCTTCCAAGATTTGGAATACATTTCCTACTTACGATTACGCTGATTCTTAGATAACATCCCTCTCTTTCAAGGACAGGTTTATCGCTTTGTGGAAAAGACCCATTCTTTTTTTTTTTTTTTAACTTTCCGGCTTTTTTCAACCAGTTTCTAAGAGGATATTAGCTCGCCCATCCTATTCGCCTTTGTTCCTAACAAAAAAAAAAAAACAGAATCGCTCTCACCTGAAAAAAACTGGCTCATTACGAAAACAACTTTCTTTACACAAACGAAGGTGAACGTTTCTATAGTGAAAAAGAAATTATTAGGCTAAAAGTAAACAGCATACTGTGTGCGATAGAGCAAGCAAACTCTAGTTTTGTTACAAGAAGAGACGATGACATCAACTGCGCCTTCGTTTAACAGCTAATTTATTTAGACTGAAACACTCCTATAAATTAATTCTTTATTATTTTACATAACTTCAGTCATTATTTTCTTTTCTTCAGCTGCGATACGGGAAGGTTTATGAGCAGATTCTAAAAAAGGGCTCTACTTAAAATACGAAACGATGGCTCCAAAATGACTATAAATAACTAGAGTCCCATTCACATTTTGTTTTATTTTATTCCTTAAAAGCTAAGAAAGGCTAACTATAAGATTACAGGCTGAACTGTGACACCCTTATATAATGGCAGCTCTTTCAAGAGGCGATAATCCCCAGGTGTGCAGGTACTTCGGAAGATATATTAGAGAAAAATCATTCTCTATATTACCTGACATTTTTCTTTCTTTACTGCTGTTCATATGAAATTGGACATTTTTAGTGCCTGACAGTATATTTCTCTCTCTCTCTCTCTCTCTCTCTCTCTCTCTCTCTCTCTCTCTCCGAAAACCAGAAGAAAGGCTCATTTCGAAATAAAAGTAATTCGACTTTTACCGAAAACTTTATAGATTTTAAATATTTTCTTCAGCTATAATTAAAAAATAATTTTTCGTCGATGAACGTAAAAAAATTATCTAACGAATTAACAGCTATTCATACATATTCATACATATTTTAGTCAGATAATTGTTTGTTTACCTTTTCTCCTAACTGAAGGTGGTTCCAGAAAAGTATATAACAGTGGTCACTTCCATATCTGAAATCAAGGAAGACATTTTTCTGCAGAAAATATTCAGCAGATTTACAGCTTCATACACCTGCACAAAAACTTCATCAACAGAGTATCAGCACCTTATTCACACTGCATCATTCACTCTACGCTACGCACACTGTCACTTCTTGGATATTCATCTTCTTGGCACTGTCTAGGTATCTCTCTGTTTCCTTTTTTTACTTTAGAATTATATATTTTTCACCATTTTTCCCGTGTTTGAACCTTCACAAAACACCCAGAATCTACTTTTCACTAGCCTCTTTACCAATTTTTCTGCATAATTCCATATCTGTCAATCTTCCGCTTCTTATGCTGTTTACTAGGGAAGCAATTCAATTCAGCAGCCCAAAGACTTTTTCTTTCTTTTACAATCAGGATCCACTCTTCATTACTGTAAAAAATAAAAAAAAGTTTGGCTAAACAACCTTGACATGCATACCTTGGCCTCTTTTAACACTTCAATTCTCTTTAACATCTTTGCTTCACCTATACTCTTACTCAACTCTTCTCAAATTCTACCAGTAACCATGACATCGACTATCAAATACCTATGTAAACAGAAGTTCTCCGTTAAATAGGCATTTTCCCTTCTTTCACATCCAGAAGAAGATTCATTTTTTATCTCCTACATTTCCCTATGCACTCATGAAGTTACTGCTCCTCAGATTTGCTTTAAAGTTTCGCTCTCTGTAAAAAGGGTCACACACTTTCACTGGTTTCGCAGTTTGTCTTGACTACCCCTAATTAGTTCAGCTTCGTCTAAAACAATCAGTCATTCTATATTTGATTTACAACCTATTTTCTTAGCTAACAACTTTGCATCTACATGCAATCTTTTCTGTCTTCTTAACTAACTCTGTCCAAAAAGATATGAAACAGCCATGGCAACATAACACACCCTTGACTCAGGACTCAGACCCACTTTTACACCAAACCAGTCACTCTC
Organism: Macrobrachium rosenbergii; assembly: GCF_040412425.1. Classification (NCBI taxonomy): domain Eukaryota; kingdom Metazoa; phylum Arthropoda; class Malacostraca; order Decapoda; family Palaemonidae; genus Macrobrachium; species Macrobrachium rosenbergii. The sequence goes on along the minus strand of NC_089767.1, from coordinate 18,263,082 downwards.
AAATCAACATATTCTTACATATAGCTTACTTTTCTAAATAAAAAAAAAACTTAATTCCTCTCTAAAGACTTTTCTGCAGCATGAATTCTCATCGCCCACCAAATAGCATCTCCTTTAATTTCATCTTTAGCTTTTTCGTATCAAAAGCTCTTTGTTTAATCTCAAACCTCTCACCCGACAAACGCTTTATCCAAGCATTTTCTTCCTACTGCCTTCTGCCTTACTTTCTTAACCAATATCTTACCATATCGTTTCATGGTATGCGAAATAATGTTATGCTGCTGCAAATCTTAAGTAGCCTTTATCATTTATGTACACCAGAACTTTTCATTCATACCTTGAAGCTGTTTTTCATCCAAAGATATTGCATAAACCATGTTAGCCAAAAACACTGATACTCTCACGACCATACTACATATATCGCGTAATTATATCGACTTCAAGCGTCTTTCAACACTTTAACCATCTTTAAGATCCATTCATGTCTTTAACAGTCAATTTCACAAGAATTCACAGACCTACACTCACTCTTTATTGTGGCCTATGGAGACGTGTAACTTCATGAACGCATAGTAGTAAGTCTGACTTTTTTATTAATGCCTTCTTTAAATTTCCTCTCTTCTACTCTCCACTTTCAGCAAATCTTCTGACTACTTGTTCCATCGACTCAGCAATGCGTTCTCTTTAGACAGCATCCTTCCCTTGCATCATTTATCCAGAGATCTATTTGTTTATTAACCTTTCCGTAGACATTTACAGAGCAAAGTCTTCTTCATAAACTGTTTGCTCAGAATCATCCTCCTGTTTTCATAATTTGGTATTTTTGTTCCCCACCCGCCTATTGACTTCTAGCCATCTTCTTTAATACTTGTACATGATCATCATGCAATTGAACCTCAAACAATCAACCCTTTTCTTTCACCAAACCTCATAATTTCTTAACCACCACTAACTGTTTATATTCCCCTCTTCTTGCTTTCCTGTGCCTTCAAACACATCCTACTGAACCTTTTGCCGTATTGCTGAATTTTGCATGCCCTCCAATCATTTTGTCACCTTCAGCGTCTTTACATAAATGCTTTCCTAATATGCATTTAAATATGTAGCTTAAGCGCAAAACAAAACTTAAACAGGCATAGATGATCAAGTCTTAGAGCCTATATATATATATATATATATATATATATATATATATATATATATATATATATATATATATATATATATATATATATATATATATATGTATATTATATGTATATATACTATGTGTGTTTGATGTGTGTGTGTGTGCGTAAATAAATGATATGGTATATTATATTTTTTTCTTTTTAAAATCTTATATACTTAGTGTTTAGATGTCCCCTGAGAATCGTATAAATGATATAGCTCGTTATATTTTTCTCTTTGAGTCTGGTGTATTTCCACGACTTCTAAAGCCAACATGTTATACCAGAATATAACTTACCTCACACACACACACACATATATACACACACACATACACACACACATATATATATATATATATATATATATATATATATATATATATATATATATATATATATATATATGTGTGTATGTGTATGTATACTATATAACAAAATAGCACACAACTTCACTGTGTATATAAATATATACATATTACTCATATTAGGCTTCAATAGGACGGGATGGTTTTAGACTCTGGAATCTGGAATCTAAACCATCCCATCTTACTGAATGTATATATATATAAGAGGACTAATATGAATGTAATGTATATATATATATATATACAGTATATATATACATATACATGTATGTATATATATATATATATATATATATATATATATATATATATATATATATATATATATATATATTCTCAAGATGATGTCTTTAGAATGTGTATCTTTCCACGATTTTGATATATTTACTGTTTTAGTTATCATGTGTTCTGTATAAAAATAATAACTGTTGAGGTATCATATGTAGTGCAATGTCAGATCTCACAAGAATTAGCGATTTAGATAACTTAACAACGTAATTTAGAATTAATAATAAGCTTTTAATAATAACGTATTATATAATCACGCATTTGGTCTCCCAGCCACGTGTGACAGAGAATGCCTCGTTTTGCTTCGAGTGTCATCACGAGAGATAAGCGAGGACTTGGGTTCTTCTTCTTGTTTTAAAAAAACATGCCAATCATGTTTAGCCGCGTTTTATATCGATCGCGTTGAGATTTCGTTAAAAGCTTTCTCCCACACGATTTTCTGGTAAAGACACGTGCCTTTTTTGAGAAATACGAACGAGTTATTGCACAAAAGCACATGGCAATTGCATCATGTTTAAGACTGCATTGTTCTGATCAGGTCTCATGTGACAGGAAGTGACGTCATGTTTCTGTTCTAGAATGTTCCATGAAAGTTTTGCTCTTTGACTAGAGATAGGCTTCTTTTCATTACAAGACCGGATACCGTGCTTGTTACAGAAATTGTAATATCTCTCTCTCTCTCTCTCTCTCTCTCTCTCTCTCTCTCTCTCTCTCTCTCTCTCTCTCTCTCTCTCTCTCTCTCTCTCTTCAAATGGGAGAAGTTATTAACGTAAAATATTTGTGTGGTCATAGATATTCATCTTAATTTTTGAGATCTGATAACGGTAGTAAAAAGTGTATATACTAGTACCGGCGACTAACAAAAAGTGTGTTTTGTGAATCTTTAGCAGCTGCATTTGGGGTGATTTTGTGAAAGTTTTCGCAGGCTTGTGTAAGGTAAAGTGACTTTTACTTATTACCATGGTATAATAAGGTCAATATATTAACGGATATTTGCTTTGGTGAATTTACACTATATTTAATTTTTTTTTTTTTTGTCTTGTATAGTAGTGTGTTCTTAATGTCATTTGAATTATTTGATTCTTTTTGAATAATTTGTTTAGTTCTTTGTGAATTTAACACTTTGCCATATTTTTATGTTTGTAATCTCTTAATTTTTCACATTTTAAATAGTGGTGATTTTACATTTATTTACTTAGCATTTTAAGTATATCTTAATAGTTTAATATTGCATACTTGATTTAATTTTCATTTACTAAGATTTTCTTTTTCAAATCTTGAGTAATTCTTGATAGTTTAAATTTTGCTCGATTGATTATTTCATTGATAAATTAACCTTTGTAATTCAACACAAGAGTTAATTAAATTTTGTGTTGTTTTCAATAGCAAATTTTTTCAGATTGTTAATTCTAATTATAAATTTTGAATTTCATTTACTGACCGCCGGTGATAGGATTAATAGTGTGCATAAGGCATAGTGATAAACATGTTTTGTTCCTTTAGTTTTGCTGAGGTTGTTTGATGGAGTGATGCCCTTTCACTCTAGTATATTTCTTGTTTAAATGTTGATACCTCACACTTGTTTTGATAAACCTGGTCTGATTTTTCACGTGATTAGTAGGCTTTTTAAGGGATCACTGTTGCCTTTAGAGTACTCAGTCGTAATTTTATTGTTATGAGAGCTCAGATATCTGGCTGAGGTGAGGTAGATTTTTGAAATCTATGAGTAATTGTGGAATAACCAGGTACTTGGAACACTTTGACTATATGATATATATATATATATATATATATATATATATATATATATATATATATATATATATATATGTGTGTGTGTGTGTGTGTGTGTGTGTGTGTGTAAATATATATATATATATATATATATATATATATATATATATATATATATATATATATATATATATATATATATATATATGTGTGTGTGTGTGTGTGTGTGTGTAAGTATATACACTTTATATATACATATATATGTATGAGTGTTTTTGTGTCTGTCTTTGTTTCACTCTACTAAATCTTTCATTATACTGGCTTTGGAAGGCTACATAAATGCACCAGGCTAGAACACAAATGCGACGAGCTTTATCATTTAAACAATTCCCGGAGGAGATCTTTGCACTAAGCATATATAACTCGAAAATAAAGAAAGCAAACAGCGCATGATGTTACCTCCCCCCATTGACTGTTAATTGGCTAAGATTAAAATTTGCCGAGTCTAAAACTCCTGGTTATTTTTTCTTGAATATTTAGGCAAGAGGATGAACACACTAAGTTCCCAAGCAAGAAGTGCAATCACTTTGCGCAAGCAATAAATGTCAGCATACTAACGAGGTGATATTTCCTGGCCTTCTTTTATCCCAAACAAACTTTCCCGCGGAGGAGGAGGAGGAGGAGGAGGAGGAGGAGGAGGAGGAGGAGGAGGAGGAGGAGGAGGAGGAGGAGAGTGAAATGGGAAAAAAAAGGAAAACTGCAGTTATTTTGGGAGTGGTAATTAGGTTCCTTGCGTTGATAACGTCTCCCATTAACAGACGTTTAGTTTCAATGAGAAGAAGCGCGCTTCTTCCAGCGGCAAAGAATTTGTCGACTGATTTATTGGAAGAAGAAATTTGGGTCAGTCCTCTTTTTTTACGATGATATGTTTACAGATTATTGCTCCCATATTTAGTAAGAATAAGAAAAAAATAAGAACTGCCCCATTCCTGTGAATTCAAGAAATACGAATAATTACCCTCCCATTTAGTGCGAATAAGGAAAAAATAGGAATTGTCCTATTCCTGTGAATTCCAGAAATACGAATAATCACTTTGGTATTTAGTGAGGATAAAAAAATATGAATTGTCCTATTCTTGTGAATTCAATAAATTGAATAATCACTTTGGTATTTTTTGAGGATAAGAAAAAATAGGAACAGTCCTATTCCTGTGAATTTAAGAAATACGAATAATCACTTTGGTATTTAGTGAGGATAAGAAAAAATAGGAATTGTCCTATTCCTGTGAATTCAAGAAATACGAATAATTTACTTTCGTATTCACTGAGGATAAGAAAAAATAGGAATTGTCCTACTCCTGTGAATTCAAGAAATACGAATAATAACTTTCGTATTCAGTGAGGATAAGAAAAAATAGGAATTGTCCTATTCCTGTGAATTCAAGAAATACGAATAATCACTTTGGTATTTATTTGAAGATATGAAAAAAATAGGAATTGTCCTATTCCGGTGATTTCAAGAAATACGAATAATAACTTTCGTATTTAGTGAGGATAAGAAAATAATAGGAATTGCCCTATTCCTGTGAATTCAAGAAATGCAAATATTAATTTTGGTTTTAGTAAGAATAATAAAAAAAAATCAGAAATTGAACTGGTCTTCTAAAAATAATCAGCACAAGTTTCTTTTTCTTCGTAAAGTAATTAACCATTATATTCAAATAAAACTATTCAAACATCATCAAAGTAGACTGTTTACCGTTGATTCTGAACCAAAGGCCCAGGTTCGAATCCTGACCGGTAAAAAAGCATTTGTCATTTATAATTCCTATAGGTGCTAGGCATTTCCAAGGTGTAGCGAATTGAACATAGAACAAGATTTGTGGCTAATATATTTAAAAAATTCTCGCGCGTATAAATCTCAGAAATTCCTTATATATATATACAGTATATATATATATATATATATATATATATATATATATATATATATATATATATATATATATATATATATATATATATACTATATACTGTATATGCATGTGTGTGTATGCATGTAAATAATGTGTATAAGGATAATAACTTTCATGTTTAGTTTATAAAGGAAAATAGGAATGGTCTTACCACTCTAAATTCAAGAAGTAATCCTGAATATAATCAACAAAAGTAGTATCTTTTTCTTCGTAAAGCAGTGAACTATTTTATTTAAATAAAATCTTTTCATGCACCAACATGAATAAATCCCATCAATAAAATTTAGCCTGTCAAACCAATATCAGTTCTTTTATTTTACCATATGCTATTAAATTCATCAAAGCCACTATTGCCTTTAATCACTTTTACAATGCATTTTCATAAATAAATTTTTCCAACTGATTCTTCTTTCACACATATATATATGTATATATATATATATATATATATATATATATATATATATATATATATATATATATATATATATATATATATATATATATATATATATATTATATATATATGATTCTTTCATATTATATATATATATATATATATATATATATATATATATATATATATATATATATATATATATATATATATATAAATATAATACATATATACATTTATATTTGAATTTACATATGTGTGTGTGAATTTTTTCACTTATACAAGAGAGGCTTTTTTTATAATCACAAATAATAAGCCAAAATATAATTTAATATTCAGTTCACTACACCATGGGAATAGCTTACACCATAAGGGAATAACAACTGGTAAGTGCTTCTGCGCCAGCCACGATTCGAACCTGGGCCTTTGGTTAAGAAACAACGATAAACAGTCGATTTTGGCCATTCGAGCATCTATCTCTTGATAGGAGATTCCAGATTCTCAAAGACTGCTGTGATTTTAAAGAAATATGAGGTACAGAGGTTGGAAGGAAATGGATACTGGAATAATCAACATACATTTATTAAAATAAAGATTTGCAATTATTAGAACTGTCTATATATATGAAGGGGCAGGACAAGCGAATATGTTCACTAAATAAGAAAGAGGAACTGGAGAACAGATTCACTGAGGGTCACCATTAAATATAGATTCAAACATAACGCCATCAACCACAACATACGTAGACTGGTCAGATAATATCTATACGAGTTAGCACAGGATAGGTGTAAAGTTCTAAGCGAGGTGTTTAGCTGACTATGTCCGAGGTTTATGTACGAGTAAATACAGAAAAGGCACGAAGTTCTAAGCAAGGAGTTTGTCTAATTGAGTCCGAGGTTTATGTCAGATTGCGTCATAAGCATAGAGTTTGTCTAAAGTCCGATTTATGTCAGACTGCGTCAAATAGTTTGTCTAACTGAGTCCGAGGTTTATGTCAGACTTAACAAGCAAGTTTGTCTAATTGAGTTTTTTTATTCAGATTGTTAAGCAAGGAGTTTGTCCAGCTGAATCCAGGTTTATCATTTTGAAATTCTTCAAATATCCGAAAGATGACTCACAGTTATCAAGTTTTTTTTTTTTTTACAGTTAGGTATTCATTATCATTTATCATAAAGTCCAGTTTTCCGGTTTGGCAACAAGTTCTTCATCTTTTCATCAGGCTGATATTGATCCGTTATCATTCTCGTCTTCTACTGAGCCTGTCCTTTATCCTGACTCTTTATACAACAGATTCTGATGAGGCTATGACGATCTTGCCTCTTCATATCATCTCATCTGATTTTGAAGATTCCAAAAATGTCTCCAGTCTTCCCTAGTTACAGAAATCTAATTTTGCACTTCGCTCAGCCACAAAATTTGCAGGAGCTATCATAATTTCCATTCCATGCCAACAAAATCGACTTAGCAAAAAAGGGAGATTTGCTGAAGTCCTTATCAGAACTACAGATGTTTTGAGCATTACTAGAGCCTATTTTCAACAAAAAAATTCTGATAAACATTAAATTTGGAATCTGTAGAGTGGCCGCATATTCCTTATGACACAGCTGGTCTTTTTCATTAAAATGTTGTACATCAGTCACCTAGTAGGATCTATTCATCTTCAGTTAATCATTGGGCAAAGCCATTCGCATTTCTTATGCACTGCAATATTCAAGGAAACAGAAATCTAAATAAGTTTACTTTTTGACAACACATTTTTAGACGGGGTAAAATATATATATATATATATATATATATATATATATATATATATATATATATATATATATATATATATATATATATATATATATATATATATATATATATACATAGTATATATATAAATTATTTATATATATATATATATATATATGTTTATTTTATAAATATATATATATGTATCTCTACATATAAATAAAATACTGGCCCACGAGCACCACATTTGCCAAAAAAAAAAAATTCCATACCATCGTCATTACTTGTGGAGAAAAAAACATATCGTTAAACATCACAAGAAACCAAGCCCATATTTCGAAGGTAGAGGCTCTCGTGTATGACGAGCAGTATGGCAAGATCTCAGCCTTTTTTTCTGAAATCTTTGTGCTGTATTCGGGGAATTGGAAATGAAAGAAATTCCCCACAAAACAATTCTAGCAAAGAATGCCACCACACGTCGTAGCAATCAATCAGAAAGTTTTTACATTGTTAGAGTAAGCGGGGGGGAAAAGTGAAAACAATTTAAGTGTAATTCCTTTGAAATACTTTTACAGTTGCTCCATATATTTTTTCCTCAGTTTTTATTTTTTGTCCCTGGAAAAGTTCTAACAAATCCTTCAGTTGAAACTCCCATTGGTATGGGGGCAAAAATATTTGTGCAAAGACTCATGTTGATATTGGTAACATGTATGATTTTTTTCTTAAAAATACAACTAGCTAGATTGTATCATTAATGCTATTGATAAATCATAATCAGCTGCTATGAACTCTATTTCCTCACATTTCGTCTTGTACTTATTTCCTGATTGTCTCCTGCAACGGTATTCACTTAATGAACTAAATATAATCAAAGAATAGTTTGTTCTGTAAACCGAAGCATTCTCCAGAACCTAAACAGTGAATCAGCTACAAAGGCAGTCATGATAAGACAAACAAGAGTACATCAATAATGCCACTGAAAACAGACGAAGTCTCTTCGGCCACTGAAAACAATCGAGTTTTCTGTACATCATATAATCAAGGCCACTGAAAACAGACCAATTCGAGTTTTCTGTACATCATATAATCAAGGCCACTGAAAACAGACCCATGAGATCTTTAACCACTGAAAACAGACCAATCTTTCGGTGGTCTGGCCTGGCATGAAACTTTAACCACGGCCCGGGTATCACCTATATCACTGCCAGAAGCACGATTAAGACTAACTTTAACCTTAAATAAAATAAAAACTACTGAGGCTGGAGGGCTGCAATTTGGTACGTTTGATGACTGGAGGGTGGATGATCAACATACCAATTTCCATCCATCTATCCTCAGTAGTTTCTAAGATGTGAGGGCGGACAGAAAACTAAATATGAAAACAGCTTGCAATGAATTTCCAAGTGCATTTCAAGAAAGGTTAAAGTGCTAAATTATGCTAATAGTATGAAGCTCCTCTAAATCTGTCTTGAATGTGTCAGTAATAATCATACCAAGAATTAAGGATATCCAAATTGCAACAAGGGGACCTCGAGCATCAAGATTTGTTAGAAATACACCAAAAATTTTTAAGCTTTACGAGAACCATCGTCACGATTTATTATTATTATTATTATTATTATTATTATTATTATTATTATTATTATTATTATTATTATTATTATTATTATTATTATTATTATTATTATTATTATTATTATGCTGTTGTTGTTGTTGTTTTAGCAACCATTAACCTTGCTGAAAACTGCATGCCAACATAATACTGTTTCATTAACGATACAGCAAGAATTGTGAAGAACTGTCAGAAAATATCTTCACCGCCATTACCCTTCCGTGGAAACCTTGAACCTTTCAAATAAATTAAAAAGGTAACCTGTGACCTAATAAATATAGCATTTGCATTAACTAAAACGTCATCCAATCAATTAACTTGTGACAAGGTCCATAACAGAAAATTCTGAGTGAGCATAACATTGACATTAGCTTGTCAGAGACTATGAAATCACACGGGATGCGATCTCCTTTGATGCAATTAATGGAGGGTAAGTAACAAGCCTACAGTACTTGAGCCACACAGGCTGAATCGTAACCGAAGGAAACTCAGAGTTCCTCCAACTTAGGAGAAAGGAAGACGCCAAGAAGGTTATGAAAAATAGAATCATAGACAAAGCAGAGTAATTACAGATGTAAACAAGGATAAACACAGATAAAATCATGGAATCAAAGAAGGAAGACGTAAAGTACAAAGGGGCCTGTGGAATAATCTTTCCTATGGCATCTCACATAACAAAAAGGTTTCTGGGTCAGTCCTAAATGTCACAAATAAGACAGTGAATTAAACATTCTATTTCCAGTATCCATCGCCCAATATTCATATGCATAAATATGAATATTCTGAACTGAACTGCACTAAAACGTATACATTTCTGAAATTAAAATTCTAAGCTCCTGTCAGTTACTCAAGAGGTCAGCAAAGGAATATTTCATGAACTCCACAATGCCGCTGAATCTTTCATCGCATTCAGTCCCTCAGGTTTCCTGTGAAATCGGTGATTCAGGTCCTTTGCAAAGTTGACACATATGTCATTTGTTCATATTTGTATTTACGTGATGACTCAGCCTTTCATTTTGTTTCGAAGCTCTTCTCTTTTTTTCCTTTAGAAACTCTTGTTTCGAACTCAAATTCTTTCCTTTGATAGTTTTGCCTAAGAAATGTAAAAATAATCATGCAATTATGGATGTTATGAATTCTAAGCCTGGATCCTCATGTGTGGCACAAATAAATGTATTCAATTTTGAATTCCAATAGGAAGTCCTAATTCGTCCCAGTTACTGTATGGGTTTGTGTAATTTACATGTGATTACATGTGCATCAAAATATACGCATGTTTGTGAATCTAACCATAAGCAATTGAAGAAGAGCCCTTTTAAAGACCAAATTTCGATGTTTAAAAGCTTATTTGACTTTCTAAACTATTGCTTGCCATCCTTCCCATTAATAAAACCATGAATAAAGAGATTTACCTTGCACAAACAATGACGACAAGAACGATATATGATAAACCATTCCATTTCAGAATGGGGCAAGCTTACCCAAATTCCCCACCTTTTCCCAACCCCCAACCCCAAAAAAGGACAAAAATAAAATCTCATCTTGCTTTCAGACATCGAAGTTGCTTCAGCTGTGATCTGAAATTTTCATTTATTTGTATATCATTCATATGTTAATTGCTGGATGAGTTGAGCCGGAAGGCTGGTCCTTTGATCTGTAATGGGTTTTTGCGATGCGGCTGAATGAATGTATATCGACGTGTGCTTTCAAAGGGGGGAGGATATAGACGCTTGCTCTTGGTCCATTTCGACCCATGCAACATGTATGCGTTGTTCAGTGAAGGTCCTTTCTTATTCATCGGACGCTCGGGCCCAAGTTTGATCGAATGGTTAATAATAATAATAATAATAATAATAATAATAATAATAATAATAATAATGACAGTAGTAGCAGTAGTAGTAGTAGCAGCAGTAGTGGTAAAAATAATAATGAAAAAAATACACAAGGCTATATAATAAAAATTATTATTATTATTATTATTATTATTATTATTATTATTATTATTATTATTATTATTATTATTATTATTATTTCAGTAGTAGCAATAAAAATATTAGTATAAATATTTTTTGTTGTATAAGACTCTTATATAACGGGAATCGAAGTCAGTTGAGAAACTGCACTAAAAAAATATGCCTCAAAAAAATTTTGTTTTTTAGCTTCAGTTATAATCCAAATATACAACAGCATTTTGAACTTGTGCACATCTGCAGGTTCTGTAAATGTACTTTATATTTAAATAAAGAGTAAATAACTCAAATTGTAAAAAGCTAAGTTAAATTAAAATATTTTTTTTCAAAAAGCAGCGTTACTCAGTTTTAAAGTAAGGTTGCTCTATGGCTATATTTCAAAATATTAAAATTATATAAGCAATTAAATCATTATAAATTTCAAGACAATATTATCGTACAGAATACACAGAGGTCGTGCCTAGTGTAGACCCTAGGCTTTTTAAAAGTTCTGATAAACAATTTTTTTTTTTTACAATTCCTGCAAAACATTGCAACCCAAACTGCGAACAGACAAATTTATATATAAAACCATTATGGACAAATCTGTGCCCAAAGATTCCTCCAAATTGATTCAATTGCCACTTATGAAATTACTGAAAAACAAAACTAAAATTTTTACATTTCCTAAATACCATCTTTGTTGCGGCTATTGCTGGTGCTCATCCTCTTCATTAAAAAGAAGCAGTTTTTCAAGTTCCCAAAACTGGTTTTTTCTCCTGACCTAATGATAACGAATGGAAGGCATCACTTTATATCCTCTGAAAGAGCCCAGTGGCATCTAATCATTATTTAGGTGGCAATTCACAATGACGTTCGAATTCTTCGAAAAATATGTAATAAACTCATTCTCGACACAAAAGTCAATGAATATCCTCTCAGTCCTCTAAACATACCTGCAAAGCACATAATCGAGCTCAACCTAATTACCATTAAGCCTTTTATTCCGAAGAACACTTTCTGTTGCTGTATCACCCAGCAAGATATTAGCAATTCTCATTTAACTTCACCTCAAAGTTTTTGAGTTCTGAGAAAATCTCACGGCCGCTTTTCTCCTCTTTATTGTGTAACAAAGCTAGCTCAACACTCTAAGATTATTCTTTTCTCATATTTTTAACTTTCGTAAGCTACATTACATTGGGAAATAATTAATGTCAAAAGCCTCTACTGTTTTTTTTTTTTTTTACGAACTTTCAACAATTATCCCGCAAGGATAATTTGGGATAATCACTTCCCAGATTCAAACTCATGCGCTCTCATATTCTTCTTCTTCTATGATCTACTATATTGAATATCTCCCCTTCATTCTATCATCATTTGTAACATTGCTCAAATTACCTAAACTAGTAACACCAGCCATTCTTCCTCACTTTCCCCATTTTCAGCAATATCCATAATATTACATAAGGTAATATTTTTTCCCGAGTACTTTGATAATGTTTGAGAAAATGAAAGATCTACAAAAATGTTTTCGTCACAGAGACAGCCAATGTCAGTCATTTTGCTGACTCTTCTGATCTTAGTGCCATAGCAGAAGATATTTCAGTTGATCAGTATACCTACGTTACCTTAGCAGAATAAACTGTTATTTGGGACGTCTGAATCACAAATTGTATGTCTTATCATCCCAGACATACAAGAAGATAAAAATGGCTGCAAAGATAAAATAATGAGCAACTTATAACGGTGAAATTTCTCTGAGATCAGCTAATAAAACTTTGCTTAAAGTAACTGGGAAGAAAACACGATTATCAGGATGTTTAGCAGTAACTACAACTATTACTTTAACAATTTTAGACCCAAACTATAGGAAGTCATTCCGCAACATCTTTTATGAATTAATTATTAACCTTTTATGAATTAATTATTAAATGTATATATATATTAACTATTAACCTTTTATGAATTAATTATTAAATATATATATACATATATATAGATAGATAGACAGATTGATAGATAGATAGACAGATAGATAGATACATAGATAGATAGACAGATACATAGATTGGTAGATAGATGTAAAAGGTGTGTGTGTTAACGACATTAAAAGTAATATGTAGGTTATTCCAACGTGCTACCGTACTGACTGCTATTATATATCCTATTTGCACAGCTCTGCACAACTGGGTAATTTTATTATTCCTTGCCCAGAAGATTATGTCGTTCAATTCAGTTTATTGTTCCAGTGCTGCAATTTATGGCGACCTATTACTATGTCTGGTATTGTATTATTCCATAAACTCAGGTCATTCTGGAATAATATTCCTGATACTTATTAAACAGATAACAAGGGTGATTGATAAACTCTAAGGAGTTACCTATCGAGAATCATAATCCACAATAACAATACAACAATAAATCATAAGTCATGTCAGTCAAGATGAGTTGTCTCATGACTAGACAATCGAAATGACCAGTGTGACAATCAGCCATTAGAGCGAATGAGATGACAATCAACAGTTAATACGAAGATATACTAAACAAGCAATCAGTATAGATGGCAAGATTTTATTCAAGTAGTCTGCCTGTAAGATAAGAGCTTATCTTCCAGGGAGGTCGTACAAAGATCCATCAATATTCTTTCACAGAACGGGAGATGATAAGGGAAGGAAATGAATTCAAAATAAACTAAATTTATTTACAGGTTTCTATAAAGAAACGAAAAGCAAATGACTTGAGAGAGAGAGAGAGAGAGAGAGAGAGAGAGAGAGAGAGAGAGAGAGAGCTGATGAGAAAGAGATTGAGACAGAGAGAGAGAGAGAGAGAGAGAGAGAGAGAGAGAGAGAAGAAAGAGAGAGAAGAAGTTTACATGAAAAGAAATACTGGTTAAGCCATTAGCTGCATGAAAAGAAATACTGCAATTGAGAGAGAGAGAGAGAGAGAGAGAGAGAGAGAGAGAGAGAGAGTCAGTTAAGTCATTAGCTGCATGAAAAGAAATACTGCAATTGACTGAGAGAGAGAGAGAGAGAGAGAGAGAGAGAGAGAGAGAGAGAGAGAGAGAGAGAGAGAGAGAGAGAGAGAGAGTCAATTAAGGCATCAGCTAAAGGGAAACTGATTCGAAAACTGATCCCAAAAATAAATTCTTCCATAATCGTAATTATTCTAAACCATAGCAACTGTAACAACAGAGTTTCATATCTAAAGGAATAATGATTCTGACAAAACGTAAGGACATACGAATAAACTGTGAATATACAACTATTAACCAGTCACTGGGAATACCTAATCAATTTACTGATTTAATTATAAAAAAATAAGACAGACATACAAATTATTAGGTTCAACAAACGGGAATGTCACCTTTCTATTATATATTTCTAAGCCAAGCATCAAAAACAAGAAGGAATGAAGACTAAATCAAGTTAAATAATAAAAGACTTCTCACTGAAGGCATTCTGCAACAAGCATAAGAGAAACCATAAAGGGCCTTACTGCACAGGTTTCGCCCAGGCGTCAACAATCGCTCAAGGTCGCCTGAAATGGATGAACGGCCTTGAACAGCTGATTCATTCGAGGAAGTGACATAGCAACTCCTTTTCGCGTTAATAACTTCACAAGACTCACGAAGATGCTAAATTACATTTTACAAATAAATGCGACCCCACTATAAAACAATTATTGCAAAAGAATAAAATAAAAGAGAGAGAGAGAGAGAGAGAGAGAGAGAGAGAGAGAGAGAGAGAGAGAGAGAGAGAGAGAGAGAGAGAGAGAGAGAGGAATTATGCCTTTCTTGCTAAATGCACGGGACAAGAGAGAAGTTAGCAAGTTCTTATTTTAGCTAGATATTCAGTGATGCTTCCGTATACTGCTTTCAGTAAAATAATGTCTCAAAATTGATAATGCGTGTAATGAAAAATCTTAATGAAATATTTAAAAGATATGTAATATCGAAAGAGAGAAAAAATTTATTGACATCAAGTGCATATACTACGAATAATCAAGATTCATGAAATGCTAAATATCATGATAATGATAATTCGCAGACTTTGCGATTCAAAAAAGAAAAAATCTAAAGAATGAAAACGGCTTATTTCAGGGATAATTTCCAAGGCCAAGTGTCAAATATTATCTTCAGAAAGTTAAGTATATATTAGTTTAACCAGACCACTGAGCTGATTAACAGCTCTCCTAGGGCTGGCCCGAAGGATTAGACTTATTTTACGTGGCTAAGAACCAATTGGTTACCTAGCAACGGCACCTACAGCTTATTTTGGAATCCTAACCACATTATACCAAGAAATGAATTTCTATCACCAAAAATAAATTCCTCTAATTCTTCATTGGCCGGTCGGAGAATCGAACGCAGGCCCAGCAAAGTGCTAGCCAAGAACGATATCGACCCGTCCAACGAGGAACTCAGAAAGAGATAGACAGTTATGAAATGTAAATACGCTAAACATAATATGCTAAATAGCAGACGTCACTCATGTACTGAGAGACGTGGAATGACAAAAAGTGAAACAAAAGACAGAAGGACCCAGCGTCCTATTAATGGTTCAAATTACAAACCTCGAACAATGAAAAGGAAGGACACCTGATTATGCGTGAAGAAGACGTGCTGTGGAATTTCCATCAGTTCCCTGGATCCACCAAAACTCCGGCGACCACAGGAAGCTATAATGTCCGTGGACAACAGACCGAGCAAAGTCAACGACACACAAAGGAATAGCAGAAAATGAACGAAAGGATACGTTGTGAACAAAAGAGCGAGAGCACGAGCAAGAGCCACTGCACAAGGGAAAAGAATAATGACTAAGAAATTACGATCGGCGGATACAAAAAGAACAAGGAATTACGATATAAGGGCTAATCTTCCCCGCAAAGGAAATGTATGACTTCACTGGGGAATTTATCTGGCTCAATAGATAATCCTGTGCCAGAAATAAAATAACGAAAGGATGAGGTGGGGGTGAGAGGACTGATCATTTCAAACAAGGGAAACGTGGTTGGGTTTTATGTAATTATGTATGTATGTATGTATGTATGTATGTATGTATGTATGTATGTATGTATGTATGTATGTATGTATATACATACATTTATTAATTAAATCATTCCAAAGGAACAGCTCTGTTAAAGTTACTAAGTGACAGTTGAACCAAATAATATATATATATATATATATATATATATATATATATATATATATATGTGTGTGTGTGTGTGTGTGTGTGTGTGTGTGTGTGTGTGTGTGTGTGCAATTTCCTAAACGAAACATTCAAAATGAACAGCTTTGGGAGAGATACTGAGTGATAGATGGACCCACTTAAGCTATATATATATATATATATATATATATATATATATATATATATATATATATATATATATATATATATATATATATATATATATATCTCACATACACACACACACATATATATATATATATATATATATATATATATATATATATATATATATATATATATATATATATATATATATATATATATATATTCCCTAAACATAACATTCCAAAGGAACAGCTCTGTTAAGGCTACCAAGTGACAGTGGGAACCACATAAGCTTATAAATATATATACAAATATACATATACATATATGTATGTATATATATATATATATAATATAATATATGTACTGGCACATACAAAGACATATATATAACATACTTTTGTCTAGGAAATATCGTAGCATAGCTGTATCATTCTAACGCATATGGGTTACTGTTTATTGAAAATGTAACTTATTTTTCACGAAACATGATGAATAATATTATGTGAAAATTTTTATTGCATTTCCGTTTTTATTGATATCAGTGATATTGTATTTCACCTACTAGTTGCAGGTCCTGTGATAATGAATCTGTTTATTATGTAAAACTTTATAAAACTCTCTCTCTTTCTTCTTTCTTTCTCTCTCTCTCTCTGCAAAACCGTCCTCCAGAAGTCGCCTCCCAGACTACAGCCAGTGGAACACGGTAGACATTTGATGTTATTGCTCTTATCTCAGTAGATTTTCAATAAATGTCGTCCCTCGCACCTTGATGCAAAATTTTGTCCGTCCTTTCTCTCTGTCCCTCCCCCTGCACCCCATCATTCGTTTTTATCACCCCCACCGCCCCCCCCCCTTTTCCTCTCGTTGTTTCTATCACCAACACCGAAGCGGCAAAATTTTCTCGTCATTCCTTTGCAAAAAAGAAGAAGAAGAAGAAGAAGAAGAAGAAGAAAAAGAAGAAGAATAAGAAGAAAAAGAAGAAGAAGAAAAAATAAAATTCGATAATCAGGAGGGCGAGAATATCACTCACAAACCGGTTTCTATTACCCCGACCGAAGCGGCAAAAATCTCTCGTCATTCCTTTACAAGAAGAAGAAGAAGAAAAAGAAGAAGAAGAAGAAGACGAAAGATAAGAGAAATACAATTCGATAATCAGGAGGGCGAGAAAATCACTCACAAACCGGAAGGAGAAAAATGAGGAGAAAAACTGAATTTTATTTATCTATTTATGACGAATTACTTCGCATTATTTCCTCCAATACGGATAACGTTCGGACATCCCCACCAGGAAATGAATTTGACCCGAATACTGCTAGCAAAGAATGGCAGCAAAGCTCGGAATATTTAAGCATATATAAATTTCCCCCGACGATATCGGTTAGAGGTAAACTCGGGTAGTTTAAAGAGACTTAAATATCGGCAAGAAAAATCACGAAGGGGGTTTTTATGAGCCCCGATCTTTTATTAAAACTTCTCTAGCTCGGAGCACCGCCAAAATTTATTGAGTAAACTTTGGCATTTTAGCATACCCGGTGTTTTAATAGCCTTAAGAGCAGGCCCGCATATTTGTAACCCGTTAGGAATATTTTTTGGGGAGGCCTAACCGGTAGGGGGGGGGGGGCGTTCTCTGTTATTATTTTAAAGGGGAAACTGTTCCTGAGAATGGTATATTTCTTTGAAGTACATAATTCTACGTGTATAAAGAATGTATGTATTTATGTATAATGTACATATATACATACATACATACATACATACATACATACATATACTGTATATGTGTGTATATATATATATATATATATATATATATATATATATATATATATATATAGAGAGAGAGAGAGAGAGAGAGAGAGAGAGAGAGAGAGAGAGAGAGAGAGAGAGAGAGAGAGAGGTACATATAAATTTATATACTATACATATACATATACAGTATATACGTATATATATATATATACAGTATATCTCATACATACGCGTGTGTATGTTTACATATGTGTATACGTCTACAGATTTATATATATAAATATAAATAAATATTCATATATATATATATATATATATATATATATATATATATATATATATATATAGTAGTATATATATATATATATATATATATATATATATATATATATAATATATATATATATATATATATAATATATATATATTTCAAACACTTGAAAATAGACTAACAAATTGTATCCGTATTTAATCCAGGATACAGTTATTCCAGCCACCAAATATAATAGAGTGAAATATTAATTTTCAAACCCATTTATTTTCGACATATTATAAAGCAACCCAGCCTCAGAGGAATATCAGATATAATTTTCTTCATCACAGAAATGATTGTCTACTGAAGGCGGTTTAAACGCTAAGGAATATTTCATGATTTTTTTTTCGGTTATATACAACATCAAATCTCCCAGCTACAAGAGAGAGAGAGAGAGAGAGAGAGAGAGAGAGATGATTGTCTACTGAAAGCGGTTTATAACGCTAAGGAATATGTCAGGAATTTTTTTTTTCCGGTTATATACATCACATCTGCCAGCTACAGAGAAAGAGAGAGAGAGAGAGAGAGAGAGAGAGAGAGAGAGAGAGAGAGAGAGAGAGAGAGAGAGAGAGAGAGAGAGAGGGGGATATGATTGTCTACTGACAGCGGTTTATAATACTAAAGAATATGTCAGGTACTTTTTTACGCTGTTTACATTCTACTTCAAACTTTCCAGCTACACAGAGAGAGAGAGAGAGAGAGAGAGAGAGAGAGAGAGAGAGAGAGAGAGAGAGAGAGAGGGGGGGCGATATGATTGTCGACTGAAAGTGGTTTTAATACTAAAGAACATTTCAGGTACTTTTTATTCTGGTTATATACATCAAATCTCTCAGCTACAGAGAGAGAGAGAGAGAGAGAGAGAGAGAGAGAGAGAGAGAGAGAGAGAGAGAGAGAGAGATGAGGATGTGATTGTCCACTGAAAGCGGTTTATAGTGCTGAGGAATATTTCAGGTACGTTTTTATGCTGGTTATATACTACATCAAATTTCCCAGCTAGAGAGAGAGAGAGAGAGAGAGAGAGAGAGAGAGAGAGAGAGAGAGAGAGAGAGAGAGAGAGAGAGAGGGATATGATTGTCTACTGACAGCGGTTTATAATACTAAAGAATATGTCAGGTACTTTTTTACGCTGTTTACATTCTACTTCAAACTTTCCAGCTACACAGAGAGAGAGAGAGAGAGAGAGAGAGAGAGAGAGAGAGAGAGCGATATGATTGTCGACTGAAAGTGGTTTTTAATACTAAAGAACATTTCAGGTACTTTTTTATTCTGGTTATATACATCAAATCTCTCAGCTACAGAGAGAGAGAGAGAGAGAGAGAGAGAGAGAGAGAGAGAGAGAGAGAGAGAGAGGATGTGATTGTCCACTGAAAGCGGTTTATAGTGCTGAGGAATATTTCAGGTACGTTTTTATGCTGGTTATATACTACATCAAATTTCCCAGCTAGAGAGAGAGAGAGAGAGAGAGAGAGAGAGAGAGAGAGAGAGAGAGAGAGAGAGAGAGAGAGAGAGGGGGGAAGGATATGACTGCTAATGAAAGCGGTTTATAACGCTAAGGAATATTTCAGGTAATTTGTTTTTCGGGGCGGGGGTTATAAATTAAGTAAAAAAAAGAGAGAGAGAGAGAGAGAGAGAGAGAGAGAGAGAGAGAGAAAGTTCCGCAAGAGAGTAAAAACAGGAATGTGGATATCCGGAACATTGTTGAAAGAGAAGGCCTCAAAAATTTAATCAAAATTCCAGCGAATCTATTTTTGAGGAATCTGCCCCCCGTGCTTTTTGCCTGTTCGCTCGGGAAAGCTCGAAACGAAGGCTCTGTAGAGAGAGAGAGAGAGAGAGAGAGAGAGAGAGAGAGAGAGAGAGAGAGAGAGAGAGAGAGAGAGAGTCTGGAGTCTGGCTTCCTCCAGGGAACCTGACTCAATAGGAACCAATAATATGCAAAGTATTTTTATTAGGTGGAAATTTAAATAAAACCTGGCTCCTTTTCCCCCCCATACGAATATTGTTTAGTTCAATATTAGTCTCTCTCTCTCTCTCTCTCTCTCTCTCTCTCTCTCTCTCTCTCTCTCTCTCTCTCTATCATCCTAAATAGCTACCTTGTACATTTGCCTGATAAGGGTTCTGCACACCCAGGTTTTCGTAAGGCAGACCGTAGACTTTTCAACCCATTTTATTTCTACAGACATTAACAGTTCAATATTTTAGCTGGGATAAGTCGGCTGTTAGAGCCTCAGTCGGGCTGGAAATGTGGAGAAAGGAAAAAATTAGAAGAAATAACCAATATTGGTGATTAGCTGTCTCTAAACAATTACCAACCATAAAATGATTAAGATGTGAGACGCAAGAAGTTTTCTTTCGATAGCCGTAAGCCATTTACCTAAGTTATATGTTGTTAAATTAAAATCGATTTATCGAAACATTTCTGGTGCCCGCAGGAGTGCAGCTGACGCTAGCGAAATCAAGAAAATACATCAGATATGAAAATAAACCGAGAAAATATAATAATTAACTAAAACATATTGAGTTGAATATGGCTGAGTGAGAAAAATTATGGAAGTCACGTATAACAGAAAAACTGAATAATTGAAACCAACCACTGAAGACAATGCATACAAAAAATGGGGGTGAAATAAGAGCAAAGCTGGTTATTTGATAAAAAATAGCAAGATGAAAACTGATAATTGAGATCTAAGTACGACTGAAAGACTTTTAAAAGTAATTAACATAGTGACATAGTTTAAAACTAAAAGAATATCTTGAATATGTCTGAATGGCAAACGAAATTCTAAAATGGCAGAGACATAGAGGAACTGGGCCTTAAAGGGAAAGGAATCATAAATTAGGTAGAAAAAAGCCGAACATAAAAAAAATTACGGTCTGGAAACACAGAAAACATGACATTTCCGAAATAAAAAGTATATATAATCAGGTGACAGCAGCATGAAAAGTAAAAAAAATAAAATTCTTTTATACGAAAAAACTATTTTTGCATTATAATATGAGAAAAGAAATCAGTCCCAGCGAAATCAGAAAAAGAGGAAATATTTCAGAGGAAATATTTCCTGACGTGAAAAGAAAATTGACAAATGCAAAGAAATATTTCCGTGCACATGAACACACGAACTGGCATTACTGTAAAGAATAAAAAAAAAGGCCGAATAAAATTTTACTAAATAAAAAATGTCGAAACATCGGGACAGGGGGAAAGGTAACATGTCTGATTCTAATAACTTCGAAAGGAGGAACTTGGATAAAGCAATGATTGATATATATATATATATATATATATATATATATATATATATATATATATATATATATATATATATATATATATATATATATATATATATATATGTGTGTCTGTGTATATATAATATATATGTATATATATATATATACACATACATATATGTGTGTGTCTGTGTATATATAATATATATATATATATATATATATATATATATATATATATATATATATATATATATATATATATATATATATATATATATATATATATATATATATATATATATATATATATATATATGTATGTACATATGTGTGTGTGTGCACGTGTATGTGTGCACGTGACAAAATGTGCACTGACAAATGTTCATCTAGGTCTGTATCATTCTTAGCTAAATTTACTAAACTCAGTTTGTCGTTCAATCTGTAGGTACTTTCAAAGTGTCTTTTATGTCTACCTTTTTAGTTTTCTGAAAAGAAAACTATAGTGCCGGCTTTGTCTGTTTGTCCGCACTTTATCTGTCTTCACTTTTTTCTGTCCGCACTTTTTCTGTCCGCCCTCAGGTCTTAAAAACTACGGAGGCTAGAGGGCTGCAAATTGGTATGTTGATCATCCATCCTCCAATCATCAAACATGCTAAATTGCCGCCCTCTAGCCTAGGTAGTTTTCATTTTATTTACGGTTAAAGTTAGCCATAATCGTGCGTCTGGCAACGATATAGGCAATGCCACCACCGGGCCGTGGTTAAAGTTTCATGGGCCACGGCTCATACAGCATTATACCGAGACCACCGAAAGCTAGATCTGATTTTCGGTGGCCCTTATTATACAACGTACAGAAAACTCGATTGCGCCGAAGAAACTTCGGCGCATTTCTTACTAATGGAAAGTGTTAAAAATTGCAATATTGCTATTTGGAACAATTAACTACCCCAATTGCTAATATCAGTATCCTCTTGCTTTTTCGAAAGGTTAACAAGAAACTAGTTAGTTTTCAGTTTTCCCATCCCTGTTAATTAGACTAGATCCCCTCTTTTTTCTATAAATTGGGTACTGCAATGATCTACTTTGTGTATAGACTAAAACTAAGATTAAATAATTGATTTCCTTGACTTGTTACCACGCCTCTCTCTCTCTCTCTCTCTCTCTCTCTCTCTCTCTCTCTCTCTCTCTCTCTCTCTCTCTCTCTATATATATATATATATATATATATATATATATATGTGTGTGTGTGTGTGTGTGTGTATATATATATATTAATATATATATATACCCTCTGAAATCTCTTTATTAGTTTTTTTCAGAGTTCAAACCCTCATATTTCTATTGGTCCTCTTAGTATTATTATCAAAAGAAGCTGAAAGTGACTGAAATCTCTAATTGCAATAAGGTACAAGCAATGACGCATGAAGTAAATGGTAACTTTCATTCCCACACTCTTTTCTGTGTGGCAGAAATTACGTAGAACACTGTTTAATATCTGGACAGTCTTTCTACCATTCCTGGCCTTTGTAGATGGTCAGGAATAGAAGGATTGTAACCGCTCTCCAACATACCGTGTTTTCAATTTATCATTCATTTGGATCCCTCTGAAAACACTAAAATGAGAGATATAACTCATTAAACAGTTTCCATAAAAGTTCTCTGGTTTTCCAGTCTGCGCAGGGACAGATCCTGGATACAGAGTTGTCGCAGCAAGGATGGTCAATCATTACGCAATTCTTTTCATGCTCTTAGGTAGAACTCTACCATATCCATTGCTACATTTTAAAAAAAACTACATGCTATTGCAATATCATTTGCAGGAGCTTTCGGAATTATGAATGTTAAACATTGCTTTCTTCGTCTGTCAGCAATTTCAGCAGATATACATGTATGGATACATATACGCACACATACATACGTATACACATACACACACACACACACACACATATAAATATATATATATATATATATATATATATATATATATATATATATATATATATATATATATATATATGAAATTCATCACTTACACAAATGTTCTGCGCATTAACACAATTAATGACAGGACCTCATTTGAAATAGATGGTATCTAGCGGAGATATTTATTCAGGAAAAGTTACAAGCTTTCTAGAACTAACTGACTATGAGGACTGTTAGTTCTAGAAAGTTTGAAACTATTCCTGAATGAATATCTCCGCTAGACACCATCCAGTTTAAATGAGGTTCTGTTATTGAGCAAATAAATAAATAAATAAATATATATATGTATGTGTGTGTGTTTGTACATATGTATGTGAGTGTTTATGTATGCACTTACATTTTCTGAATACATATAAACAAATTACATGAAGTGTTGTTTAAAATTCACATCACTGTTTCATCGAGCAAAGACCATGGGGAAAAAATATCTACATTCACCTGAAATTCTTCGCAACAGGGAAGAGGGCTATAAAACTATATATGGAGGAAAGTACGACCCAATTTAGTTATAGTTCCTATAAGGGACGAGTACTAAATTGGGCTACTGTTTGCCGGCCTCTTGGAGAACGGTGGGTCGGTTACTAGATTCGGGTTTTCCATTTAAATATGTTTACATGGGACATTTCAATGCTTATAACACGATTATAAATTCAATGTGTACTTTTTTGTGTACAGTACAGCTTCGTTTTCCTATCTTTTTACGATTACATACATGACAACCTAAGGACAAATACTCAAATACATACACATATTTACTAACACATACATAAATACATAATAAACACACACACACACATATATATATGTATGTATGTATGTATGTATGTATGTATGTATGTATGTATGTATGTATGTCTCTGTATGTTTATACGCATGCGCATAGGTAGGGTAAATGAACACTATTCACGCTGGAAGAGAACTTTCATCCAAAATATTCTATTCCGTATTAAGAAATGTCACTAAAATGCCCATTTGAAAAATGAAAAGGGTAAAAAATGCCTTGATACCTATTCCATACAAAGTAAATTTCAATATTTTTATACCTCCTAAATGCGTCCTATAATCAACGAGACAGGTGTAACAGATTAATTAACAGTGAAAAGACACAACAAATAAACTGTAAAATATAAGCAACATCACCACACACTCTGGTAACTAAGTTCAGTTTCCAGTAAATCTATCCTTCTTTGGAAGATAAACCTAGAAGCCTATAACCATTACACCGGCCTTCATTACGGCGAATAAAACTCCATTTTTCCCCCCACTTGTTATTCTTTAGGGAATCAGACGGGTTTAAAAGGCGTAAGGACTAATTCAAAAATCTTCCGAATATTTCAGACCCGGGCATTCTGAAATGAGCTCAGTTTCGGTATTCTATTCCGGGATCCATATTTGAAATGCAAAGAAAAAAGTCTGGGACCTTATATCACCATCCGAATTTAATCTAGTTTTTTACCCAAACTAGGTATTTTAAGGGCAGTGGTACTTTTAAATTCGGCCAGTATTACGCAATGCGTCTAACCTACTTCCTCGCATAACTAAAAAAACTGACGGTCTGTCTACAAAATGTTAACATAAGTAGTTTTTATGATGGTCTTTTAGTGGTGTTTGTATTATGGTTCTTTTTTAGTCATGTTTATAGCCAACCAACTTTCTGTTAACTAAAGTAGTCACCTGCAGTTCTAAATTACCTTCGCCAACGAATTTACAAGGAGTCAATGTTGATATAGGACTTACGACTGCGTTTAATATACTTCTCTTTCTATGTACTGTTAAAGTTTACTTTCCGTCACACTATATGTAACAAGTCAGCAGTGGCTTTATACAAATTGTGATTTAGATTATGTATGTATATATATATATATATATATATATATATATATATATATATATATATATATATATATATATATATATATATATATATATATATATATATATATATATATATATATATATATATATTATATATATATATAATAATAATAAATATATATTTATATATATATATATATTTGCGTGTGTTTATGCAAACATAATTAATTATATATATATATATATATATATATATATATATATATATATATATATATATATATATATATATATATATCATAAAAGGTCCGACCAGAATTCCGACGTTTCGTACATCATATTTAGATTTTCTGGGATGTCTACCAAAAATTAAAAGAAAATTATACTGTAAAATTTGACACAAAATATGATAAAGGTGAGTTAAAAGTCACAGTAAACAAAGATAGGCAAAATACTAAAATGTACGATTCACAAAGACAATAAGAATACTAAATTGCAATTTAGTACGAAATTATTGCAACTTTTTTTTACAAGTTTTTTGTCAACAGATATTTTTCTGACAAGTCGATCCTTATCTTGACTCTCACTGATATTATTCGAGTGATATATCTTCTTTACCTGTTATTTTATTTTATCTATCTATACTTTACATCATAAAAATAACATTCGTTCTTATTTTTCTAAATGATAATTCATCCGAAAACAACTTATTATCTTTCATATTCTTACCCTCTGTTTTCAACAACCAGTTAATACATTTTCTCACACTATTAATATATGTAAATTTGATCAGGCTACTAAATTCGTTTATGCTGCGAATGTAACTAAATTTCCTCTACCTCATAATACGAAAACATTAACAATGACTGTCATTTATACAGGGCTTTTTAGGTTTCCACCAGTGTAAAGAACATTATCTCATAAACAGGGTTCACGGCATATAATACAGTATTATTATTATTATTATTATTATTATTATTATTATTATTATTATTATTATTATTATTATTATTATTATTAGACAACAAAATCTATCAGGAAAGAGAAACTGTAATAAAAAAAAGGCAATATTAATATTTTGATAACGAAGTATTCAAATAACAATTTACTTTGAACAAGATTAAGGTCATATGATACAGTATTATAATTATTATTACAAAAAGAACAAAATCTTTCAAAGAGAAGTAATGTAATAAAAAAGGTAATATTAATATTTTGCTAACGAAGTATTTAAAATAAGTATTTCCTCTGGACAGAATTCAGGTCATATGATGCAGTGTTATAATTATTATTACAGAAAGAACAAAAATCTTGCAAGGATGGAATAAAGCAATTAAAAAATGAGGTAATATTAATATTAATCTAACAAAGTACTTAAAATAAGAACACCCATAACATGCACCACAGAGCAAAACCTGAGTTATCCGTTGTGGAATTGTAAAATCCAATCCGGATTTCCCTTATTTTGGCTTGATAACACAATTCCCGGCCCGGAATTCGGAAACTGAATATTGAATCGGTTTTGGGAGGGAGAAGCGAGGCTCCTATTAGCATTATTGAGCAAGGTATTCTGCAAGTGTTTGTATTACCCACCTCCGGCTCGAATTCAAAATAGGATTAGCATATCTAAGAAAGACTTTAAATCGATACATCTCGCCCCCGCTTCCAGTCCCGCTTTATTTCAATTAGCTTTGATTCATCATCGCGGCTCCCGGTCGTTATTTTCATGCATGCCTGATCTTCCTTCCTCGACAAGCATGCAAGGCTTCCTGTGGTACGTCCTGTCCTTTCTTGTTGTGTGTTTGTGTGTGTGTGTGTATATAGTATATATATATATATATATATATATATATATATATATATATATATATATATATATATATATATATATATATATATATATTATGTGTATATATATATATAGAGAGAGAGAGATATAGATATATATAATATATATATGTGTGATATGTGAATATAAATATATATGTATAACTGAATCACGAAAATATGGAACATGATGAATATATAAATAAAGACAAAATCCACGAAGGAAAGAGAAACAATGGAGTGCAGCACTCCATTGTGTGTATATATATATATATATATATATATATATATATATATATATATATATATATATATATATATATATATATATATATATATACACTAGAGAGAGGCAGAGCAGTGAATTATGTGTATTTCGGTCCCTTCCAAGCTTTTGTTAAGTTTTCTCGCTTTTCGGCGAAGCCGTTCTCGTATGATATTCGAATATTAGTAAACAGACTTTCTTACTCAAAGTCATAAACAGATGCAGCATATACTTTTATCTCCCTCCCTTCCTCTGTCTCTATTCGGAGCGCCGAGAACTGTCAAGAAAAACATTTTTCAGTGTTAGAATAGAATACAGAATTCAGGCCAAAGACCAAGAGCTGGGACCTATTGAGGTCATTCAGCGCTGAAACGAAAATTTACAGTAAAAAGGTTTGAAAGGTGTAACAGGAGGAAAACCTTCACAGTTGCGCTATGAAATAATTGTTAGGAGAGGGTGGAAGTAAGGTGGAAGAATGAAAATATGAACGGAGGTACAGTAAAATGAATGAAAGGGGTAGCAGCTAGGGGCTGAAGGGACACTGCAAAGAACCTTAATAATTGTCTACAGAGTACCACTTGATGCGCATTAACGGCATTAACCCCGCGCCCAGGGGTACTGCTTACAGAAATTTTGTTAGCAATTTTATTTATAATAAATAATGAGCATGAGATAAAGTATATTTCAGTGTGCTACGATATTATTATCCAAATTTTGTGATCTATTTTTTTAGTAAATAATGACCGTGAGATAAAGTATATTTTAGTGTGTTACGATATTTTTGAGTTTTTTTAGCAAATAACGAGATAAAATATTTTTAGTGTGAGATATTATACAAATCTTTGAGCTTTTTTTTTTTTTTTTTAGTAAATAATGACCGTGAGATAAAGTATATTTCAGTGTGTTACGATATTATACATATTTTGTGAGCTATTTTTTTTAGTAAATAATGAGCGTGAGATAAAGTATATTTCAATGTGTTACGATATTATACATATTTTGTGAGCTATTTTTTTAGTAAATAATAAGCGCGAGATAAAGTATATTTTAGTGTGTTACGATATTATACAAATTTTTTGAGTTTTTTTTTTTGTTTAGTAAATAATGAGCGTGAGATAAAGTATATTTTAGTGTGTTACGATATTTTACAAATTTTGTGAGCTATTTTTTTTTGTAAATAATGAGTTCGAGATAGAGGATATTTTAGTGTGAGACGATATTATACAAGTTTTATGAGCTATTTTCTTTAGTAAATAATGAGCGTGAGATAAAGTATATTTTAGTGTGTTACGGTATTATAGAAATTTTGTGAGTTATTCTTCTAGTAAATAATGAGCGTGAGACAAAGTATATCTTAGTGTGTTACGGTATTATACAAATTTTGTGAGCTTTATTTTAGTAAATAATGAGCGTGAGACAAAGTACATTTAAGTGTGTTACGGTATTATATAAATTTTGTGAGCTTTTTTTTTTTCTAGTAAATAATGAGCGTGAGATAAAGTATATTTTAGTGCGTTACGTTATCATGCAATTTTGTGAGCTATTTTCTTTTAATAAATATTGAATTTGAGAAAAATGTCTAAACTTTCAAGTGCCTGTTATCGGACCTTTCCATCTAAGTGGTACCTATTCCTTTTGTAAGCTGATTCTGAGAATTTTTATTTTATCTTTTTATCGATTTTCATCATCAAGTGATAAATATTCTCTCAATATTCACTATTGCTTTTCTACGACGTTTATAGTATTCATTGTCCAGACCTCTGTTCGATAAATTATTCTCTTTCCTTTTCTATTTTACCTTCTGTCATCTCCCAATGTCTCGGTGATTATATTTTACTGGGAAGCTCAATAAACTTTAATATTTTGTCAAATATAATACTGTGAGCTGAAAATATACCGCCCCATTCACCTTCCTAAATTCTGTTCGTTACGGAAGCAAAGTCCAGCCACCGTAACTAACAAAATTAAGAGAGTACAGTAACTCCATTATAACATCCTAAGCCTCCTGTAGCTTTATGCCCAAACTTCTCGCTCGGCAGTTTCACAACAAACACTTTATGTCCGCTTTTCCCCTTTCCCATATCATAAACTTTGGTCAGCTCCCTCGCTTTATCAAAATTCTGCTACATAATTTCTCGGGCATGCTCAGCAATATTATGCCTTAGGCTATATCTAGAACGAGTTAGATGGCGCGCGCTACGTTGCGCTGGAACCCGACACTGCCAGTCATGTCTCTCCGCACCCTCCAGATCCCCTACCTACCCCGCCCCCACCCGGGGCGGACAAACAGGTTTGCAGGAGGAGGGTGGATGTGTCATATCTCCCCTACCCTCCAGATCCCCTACCTACCCCGTCCCCACCCGGGCCGGACAAACAAGTTTGCAGGAGGGGGGTGGATGTGTCATGTCTCCCACCCGGGCCGGACAAACAAGTTTGCAGGAGGGGGTGGATGTGTCATGTCTCCCCTACCTTCCAGATCCCCTACCTAACCCGTCCCCATCCAGGCAGGACAAACAAGTTTGCAGACAAACAGGTTTGCAGGAGGAGGGTAGATGTGGCATGTCTCCCCTACCCTCCAGATCCCCTACCTTTCCCGACCCCACCGGGGGCGGACAAACAGGAGGAGGAGGGTGGATGTGTCATGTCTCTCATACCCTCCCGATCCCCTACCTACCCCGCCCCCACCCGGGGAGGACAAACAAGAAAGATCCACTCGGATTTGATTATTATAGGTAACCTGCTATATTTCATTTTTGCTTATATAATAAGAAAACTTCTCTCTTCGTCCACATCTTTGGATATCCAACTTTCACTTGACATTCCTGACGCATCCTAGTTTGCCACTCAAATTCCTTTTGGCTATCAAAATGTCTTGAACAGTCTAAGACTTCTAAAATAGTCTCATCACCCCTTGAGCGGTGTTCTAATCTTCAACTTCTTAATGGCCTATAGTAGCTTCCACAAACTTCTGCATTAATCCCTTTAGGTCTAACATCGTGGAGTTTCCTTCTCTCCTAAGCCTCTGTCATCTACACTTATGACACCGTCGCTTCATTAAAACGAGACTACATTATCGGTGGAACGGCTCTCCCATTTTCCATGTTATACTTTCAAGATATTTGCGTAGAATGATTTTGTTTAAAATTCTATGTGCGTATGAGGATTTTTTAAAAGTTGAATAATAAACCAAATCATATTCTGCTTTCAAAAAAATTCTATATATGTATTGGGAATTTATTTTTAAAGTAGAATAAATAACAAAATCATTCCATTCAATGTAACGTATTTCAAGTATGTTGACGTCAAAATATGAATTGGTCTGGGAACGGAAACGTAAATGCTTTCTTTGGTGAATTCAATGAATTGGTCCCATCAATAAAATTCTGTGGCAATGGAAAATAATGCTACCCTACCATTTTGGACTGCCTAATGCACAGAACTATAATGGGTTTATATACAGTGTGCACAGAAAAACCTACCAATATTTTTCGCCATGTACATTTTTATTCTAGTCAAAGTACTAAAGTAAAAATCATTTTCCACATCCATGGTTTTAAGAGCTTTACATATATCATGTCCTGAATGGTGAACAGTAATAATGACATAGGCAAAAATGGCACAGTAAAAATTGCACTGGTAAAAATGGCAGAAGTGAAAAAATTGGAAAAAATGGCACAAGGGAAAAACATATATTGAATCATCTATAATGTTTCGCAGTGTTTAGTACTAGTCCCTTGGGGGTCAAACGTCTCTAAGTGCATCTGATCCCTCGAGGGGCAAGTACTAAACAGTGCGAAACTCATTTGATCCCCGAGGGACTAGTACTGAACACGGCGAAACACATTTGATCTCCGAGGGGACTAGTACTAACACGGCAAACACATTTTGACTATACTACGGCTAAACACATTTGATCCCCGAGGGCTAGTACTGAACACGGCGAAACACATTTGATCCCCGAGGGCTAGTAGTACGGCAAACACATTTGATCCCCGAGGGACTAGTACTATACACGGCGAAACACATTTGATCCCCGAGGGGCTAGTACTGAACACGGCGAAACACATTTGATCTCCGAGGGGCTAGTACTAAACACGGCAAACACATTTGATCCCCGAGGGACTAGTACTATACACGGCGAAACACATTTGATCCCCGAGGCTAGTACTAAACACGGCGAAACACATTTGATCCCCGAGAGGCTAGTACTAAACACAGCGAAACGCATTTGATCCCCGAGGGGCTAGCACTAAACACGGCAAAACACATTTGATCCCCGAGGGGCTAGCACTAAACACGGCAAAACACATTTGATCCCCGAGGGGCTAGTACTAAACACGGCGAAACATTGTAGATGAATCACCATTTCGCTGTTTAGTACTATCCCCTCGGGGATCCGATGAACTTAGGGAAATTTGATTCTCGAGGGGCTATTACTTAACACGGTAAAACAATATATTTTTCCTCCTTGTCCTTTTTCTATTTTTTCACTTGTGCCATTTTTGCCTGTGTTATTTTTACGTGTGCCATTTTTACCATGCCATTTTTACCTGCGCCATTTTGCCTGTGCCATTATTACCTAAATTCGTCTAGAATACTTAGATAATGATATACATATAATTAGGAATATAGTCAGTTTACTAACTATCCTGATTCTGTATTAGACAGTGCTTTAAGAACAGCAAAAAACTTTATAACAAAACAAAACTTAATAACAAAAAAAAACTGCCTGTACTGCCAAACAATAATAATTTCAAAGATATTCCCTGTCTTCTTAAGAACTTTTGAGTTATTGCAGCACTGAAGAAAAATAATACAACAAAACAAGCACTCATACAGATTACAACCTTTTCGTTTTGATTTGTTTATTATTGTTTTATAGAAACAATATGTTCAATAATGACCGAAATTGCCTAAACATTCATTTACGTTTTTCCTCCCATATCTAATAAAAATTACTCCTGTGGCCATTTCTTTCCTTATGAAGCGGAATGAGTCACTTTATCTTTAGTAATTAAAAAAAATTACTCAATTTTATTGGCTTTATTATGCTTCCAACGCGCTTATTTTTGTTATCTATTATCTGCTGTTCTGTTTTCTCATCCGCCCTTGTACATCTCCTTCACAGAACTTCTTCCCTACTTTTCACTTCTCCTGATGACAGCAGCTCCGTGAAATATCACCCAAGGGATGTATGTGTCAGCTGTTATATTTGCAGCGGTCCCCCTTCACGTTTGATGCTCCTTTTTATTGATGGCTGTTCTCATGGAAGGTGCAACAGATGGGTGACTTAATTGGCAGAAGATTTTTAGCAGAATCTTACTCTGCAGACGTTCTGGAGTTTCATCAAAGCTCGCTGGCTTCCATTTCTCACCGTAATTTATCACGTCCTTTCGCGGATTTGCTGTGACTGAAATCATTCAACTTCTGAAAGGGTATTGTTGCCGTCCTCTCTCTCTCTCTCTCTCTCTCTCTCTCTCTCTCTCTCTCTCTCTCTCTCTCTCTCTCTCTCTCTCTCTCTCATCGATACCTAACAGTTGTTCCATATTTGATAATCGTTTTATTCTCTTTACCAAAATGATGTTTATTCTCTCTGTCTGTCTGTCTGTCTGTCTCTCTAGGAACCTAATCGTTGTTTCATATTTGATAATAATTCTATTCTCTCTCTCTCTCTCTCTCTCTCTCTCTCTCTCTCTCTCTCTCTCTCTCTCTCTCTCTCTCGGAAGATGCATTAGCAATTCTCTGGTAGACATCAGAGGTGCCTCACACTGAGGGACCTGGGGTAACCCGAACGAACTGTACGGTCTGTAAAGTAAGATAAGGTCTCTCTCTCTCTCTCTCTCTCTCTCTCTCTCTCTCTCTCTCTCTCTCTCTCTCTCTCTCTCTCTCTCTCTCTCATCGGTAAAGTTATCACTGGGTTTCGGTGAAATGTAGAAGAGAGATTGATTAGGGACGAAAGGAGGTTTAAGATTTCGATATGATTTCAGATCCTAAACCGGTTTCAAGTTACTTGTTTGTCTCTTACAAGATATCTAAATATTTCGTCAATGGAACTATATATGATTTATGCGGTTTTAAGGGGAAACCAGAGTTGAAATCTATACACATACACACACACACACACACAGAAAGAAACCAAATTATTAAGATTTCTTTCTTAATTTGGTTCAAGGCTTCGCAGTGAGAACCGTTTCCAAAATGTGAAGAAATCGAAAAGTTAAGATGGCATTGTGGTTAACAGAAATTACATAAGTATCTGGTAAAAAGTGATCGGTTGATTATATATGCATTTATACATAATATTATATATATATATATATATACTGTGTATACATATATATATATATACACATACATATATAAGAAATCGATATATATATATATATATATATATATATATATATATATAAGTTTCTTTTCTCACTGAAATTATGTATTATAGTTAAAAGGTCATTGTACATATTGTATTAATATAGTATATATATATATATATATATATATATATATATATATATATATATATATATATATATATATATATATATACTGTATATGTATATATATATATATATATATATATATATATATATATATATATATATATATATATATTATATATACAAGGCCTTTTTCTAACTGTATATTATGTAACAGAGAAGTTATAAGGTCAGTGTAGCTACATATATATGTATTATGTATATATATATATATATATATATATATATATATATATATATATATATATATATACATACAGTATGTGTGTGTATATATATATATATATATATATATATATATATATATATATATATATATATATAATTATATGTGTATATATATATATATATATATATATATGTGTGTGTGTGTGTGTATATATATATTTATATATATGTGAGTGTGTGTGCATATATATATACACATATAAACATCCTTTGTCCCCTTTAAAATGTTTGTTCAAGATCACAATTTATGTATCCATTAATAACTTTATATTAATGCTCGCGTGCCACCGTATGCTTTGTTTATCTAAACAAGTGAGCAATAACTTATCATCCCTAGTTACCTATACGTTTCCATCCAATAAAATTCCCAGATTATCTTTTCCTATCCTCATCCTTTATATCAATGCATGGGAAAAGTGTTCCCTCGGGTATCTGTTCTTCCTGCACTTAAATTTGTTGCCTTCATGACGAATTCCCTTGGTTCTGACTTCAATTAATTTCTCATTCCTCATGCATCGTTAATCTAGGCGATAGTAGCAACTGAAATCACTTAACCGTTCGCTGGCTTTTAGTTTTTTTTGAAAGAAAATTAGTGAGACAGCTATTTGTCTGTCCGTCCGCACTTTTTCTGTCCGCCCTCAGATCTTCAAAACTACTGAAACCAGAGGGCTGCAAACCGGTATGTTGATCATCCACCCTCCAACCATCAAACAAACGAAACTGCAGCCCTATAGCCTCAGTAGTTTTTATTTTATTTAAGGTTAAAGTTAGCCATGATCTTGCGTCTGGCACCGCTGTAAGCGCCAACAACACATGCCACCACCGGGCCGTGGCTGAGAGTTTCATACAGCATTATACGCTGTACAGAAGAGTAGACTGCGCAAAAGAAACTTCGGCGCATTTTTTACTTTTTTTTCTTTTAGTTTTTCGGGTATTTTCATCATCAACCCCTTCCCCTGGGATTAGCAAATCGAAGCAGTAAATCCATCCCGACCATCAGTTAGGACCATCTCACAAAGATAGTACAGCAAGAGAATACAAAACGGATATAGAGTTTAGGCCAAAGACCAAGCACTGGGACCTATGAGGTCATTCAGCAATGAAACGAAAATTGGCAGTAAAAAGGTTTGAAAGGTGTAGCACGAAAACTTCGCAGTTGTACTATGAAACAATTGTTAGGAAAGGGTGGACTGTTAGATGGAAGAAAGAGAATATGAACGGAGGTAGAGTAAAAGGAATGAAAGGAGTTCCAGTTAGGGGCCGAGGGGACGCTGCAAAGAACCTTAAGTAATGAAATGCCTACAGCGCACCGCATGAGGTACACTGACGGCACTACCCCTTACTGGGGATAGTGCAGCAATATATTCTCTCATATATATATATATATATATATATATATATATATATATATATATATATATATATATATATATATATATATATATATATATATATATATATATATATATATTGTCCTTACAGCATTAAAAATGAAAAGGCAGAAAATATTATGGATACTTTCATAAAAATATTATAGATGTTTTCATTAGGCCTAAATATCTTTTCAACTATCAAATGCCTCAGTACAGTCACATTGTTGAATTTATTTCTGGTGATAGAAATTCATTTTCATATGTGGACATGGTCCAGAGGTCCACATTAGGCCTCAAGACATAATCAATATTGCCCAACTTCAACACCATTTTATTGTTAATGAAACCCCAAAGAATGGCTATCATAAAGTTTAAAATGAGGAACTTAGCGAAATGTCATCTATTTCAATTTTCTCCAAGTACAGAGAATCAAAAATAAAATTACATTAGTTGGATTGCCCAAACTTTCTCAGACATCAGTAAGAAACCCTTAGACAATTCGCCATCATCACTGGATTAAAACTCTCAGCACAGTGGCACGAGTTATTTCCCCTAGCTGCAACCTCTTTCGTTCCTTTTGCTGTACCTCCTTTCATATTCTCTTTCTTCCATCTTTACATTCCTCAACCTTCTCCTAACTGATTGATTTTTGCAACTGGGAGGGTTTCCTCCCGCTACACCTTTCAGACCTTTGACTCTCAATTTCCGTTTCCTCGCTGAATAACCTCGTAGGTCCCAGGGCTTGGCCTTTGGCCTAAATTCTATATTCAATTCGACACGGGTTATTTAAAGGTTAAAGAAAGGAGGGAAAGATTCAAGACAAAACTACATACCAGTGTAACCTTGGTTTACAAATATATACAAAGGAATGCCCAGTTTCTTAATAAAACGTTCGAGTGTCTTCTCTCTCTCTCTATCTATCTCTATATATATATATATATATATATATATATATATATATATATATATATATATATATATATATATATATATATATATATATATATATATATCATATAATATATATGTGTAATATATATATATATATATAATATATATATATTTATATATATATATATATAATCATCGGTCGGCGGTATCCATTTATCATCCATTCACGTGATATTTCCTCATCGGGAATATCTGAAGTTGAATTGAAATTAAACATTTGAATTTTTCATGATAAATGGATAAATGGCGGTGCCAATCCATTTATCACATAAAAATATACATATTATGATAATTCCTCATCAGCGATATTATATATTATATAATATAATATTAAACACTTGTAGCTTCATGATTGTATATAAATCACGGTGTGATATAAATTTATATATATATATATATATATATATATATATATATATATATATATATATATATATATATATATATATATATATATTTATATATATATATATATATATATATATATATATATATATATATATATGCATCTACGGAGACGCGCAGGAGCAAGAGCTCGAATTTGATGACAAAGTGTCACTACACAAAGGAATGTTGCGGTGACAAAAGTAAGCCTGAAGTTTATACCTTATAGTTATTTGAATGCGTTTAGTATAGTATCACTTGACCATCAACAAGGTTAAATTAGGGGTTCAACAGAGACTACAAATAAACTGTTTGAAACGAAATTGTTATAATGAGGATAAAATTATGTAGACATAAGAGAAATGGAAAAAGATAGAAAGAGGCAAAGAGGGGTGGGAGGAAAATAAAATGTAAAGAAGTACTCGATTTGACAATCAGCTCCATGTTACAATTTATAAATTTTTTATTCGTTTGACCTTCTATATAAACAATTTTTTCGGCTTGTTTTAGGACTCTGGGTAACGCCTTTATTCCATATGATCACCCATACAGAAAAAATTAATACTTATCTCTTGCTAAAAAAAAAATATCTAACAATGTTTTAACCTTCAATACCAAAATATGCACAATTACACTGGAACTCCGTAATTAGAGGAATGTCATTAACCAAACGAAGAATGGTAATTCACTGACAATATAAATCACTGAATAAAACAGATTTCATACATTAACGTAATACACGGAAAAATATTTCCAAAATATTGAGAGTCGGGGCACCGGTCCTGGTCATCAATCTACGTGATTAAGCGATGTGATCGAATTCCGATAAATGCCAATCATATTTAATGTTATTTTGACTTTATGACAGTAATCGGAAAACAGATGTTATTACTGCTTTTTTAAATTTGTAGCTTTTGGATTTTCAAGACTTACGAGATGAAGCTTGTGGCCAGCCACTACCTACAGCTGTCTCACTACTTTATATATATATATATATATATATATATATATATATATAGTATGTATA
Source organism: Macrobrachium rosenbergii (assembly GCF_040412425.1). Taxonomy (NCBI): domain Eukaryota; kingdom Metazoa; phylum Arthropoda; class Malacostraca; order Decapoda; family Palaemonidae; genus Macrobrachium; species Macrobrachium rosenbergii. Next base: position 18,224,903 of record NC_089767.1, on the reverse strand, counting down.
TATGTATATATATACATATAAATATAAATATGAATATATACATATATATAGATCATCTATGTCTTTTTATATATATATATATATATATATATATATATATATATATATATATATATATATATATATATATATATATACATATAGATCTCTATGTATTTATATATATAAATATAATTACAAATATATACATATGTATGTATATATATATATATATATATATATATATATATATATATATATATATATATATATATACAGATCTCTATGTATCTATATATATATGTATGTGTGTATGTGTGTGTGTAAACATCGATTGCCATCCACTGATTTTTATCTGTTGATTTTGAAATATCTTTTTCTGTAGTTTAATTTATTTTTTAAAATGCAATTCATATTCATCTCTCTCTCTCTCTCTCTCTCTCTCTCTCTCTCTCTCTCTCTCTCTCTCTCTTCTTATGATAGTTACGTATTAGTCAACATCATAATCGTTTTAATCCTCGTTAAAAAACTCTTCTCCTCTGATAGTGTTAACATCAAATTCTTTTTTCATTCTCCTTAAAAAACTCCACTTCGCCTATAACGTAAACAGTATCAAAGCCTTTTTCAGAACCCCTTTCTAAAATTCTTCCTCGCTTACACTGATAGCATGAAATTCTTTTCATTCTCCGTATAAAAGTCTTTTTCGCTTTTAGTTTTACATCAACTTATTTTTTATTCTCCTAATAAAATGTCTTGTTGATAGTGTCTATGATAAATTATTTTTATTATTATCAATAACAAATTCTTCTTGATATCCATAAAATTCTTCTAATTCTCCTTAAAAAATTATTTGCTTTTAGGCTCAATCTCAAATACTTTCTAATTCTCCTTATAAAATTCTTCTTTGCTGCTAGTGTTAAAACAATCATAGTATTTCAGTTTTCCTTAAGAAATTCTTTGCCTTTAGTGTCGATATCAAATTCTTTCTAATTCTCTGTCTAAAATTCGTCTTCGCTGCTAGTGTTAAAACCATCAAATTCTTCTAATTCTCCTTAAAAAATTCTTTGCTTTCAGTGTCAATAACAAATTCTTTTTAATTCTCCTAATAACATTGTTCCTCGCTACTAGTGTTTAAACCATCATATTCTTCTAATTCTCCTTATACAATTCTTTGCCCATAGTGTCAATAAGAAATTCTTTAATTCCCCTAGAATTCTTTCCTCAGCGCCAATAACAAATTCCCTTTAATTCCCCTTCTAAATTTCTTCCCTGCTGGTGTTAAAAACATCAAATTCTTTCAATTTTCCGTATAAAATTCTTTGCTCATAATTTCAATAAGTTATTTTAATTCTCCCTATAAAATTCTTTGCGTTTAGTGTCAATAACAGATCCTTTTAATTCTGCTTATAAAATTCTTTGCCTTTAGTGTCAATAACAGACCTTTTTAATTCTCCTTATAAAATTCTTTGCTTTAAGTGTCAATAACAGATCCTTTTAATTGTCCTTGTAAAATGCTTTGCTTTAAATTCTCCATATAAAATTCTTTGCTTTAAGTGTCAATAACAGATCCTTTAAATTCTCCTTAAAAAATTCTTTGCTTTTATTTTCAATAACAGGTCCTTTAAATTCTCCTTATAAAATGCTTTGCTTTTAGTGTCAATAACAGACCCTTTTAATGGTCCTTAAAAAATTCTTTGCTTTTAGTGTCAATAAAAGATCCTTTAAATTCTCCTTATAACATTCTTTGCTTTTAGTGTCAATAACAGACCCTTTTAATTGTCCTTATAAAATGCTTTGCTTTTAGTGTCAATACCAGATCCTTTTAACTCTCCTTACAAAACGCCTTGTTTATAGTGTCAACAATAAAACATTTTCATTACCTGTCAGTAACATATTCTTTTTAACACTCTTATAAAAATTCTCCTTCGCCTCTGGCGCTGAACACCGGGAACCCCTGATCGTGTGATCTACCATAAGATCAGTTTACCTCATCCAAATGCAAGTACTTAGAACTTGAGCGTTCCATTTCCTGTCCAGGTCATGGCTCACATGTTCCACTTCCAAACTTAAATTCCAAACTCAAACTCGACCGGAATCCCATTCCATTCCCGTTCGCTCTCAGTGGCGCTAAAGCGAAGGCCATGAGGTGATATGATGAACCTGTCCGTATACATTTTCCGTCCTTTACTTCGGCCATCTTATGTGGTTTGGCAGTTTCTGGATTCTCTAGAATTCTTCTATCTCTCCTTTCTCTTCTTCTAGGTGACTTTTTTTCCGCAATAGCAAAGGTTTCCCTTTTATTTTTTTTTCAAGGTCAGAGGACTATTTCAGTGTTGACCGTTATTTACTTATTATATTTTTTATCTCTTCGAAAAAGTGAAAAAAAAAAATTGAGGATGAAAAGTGGTTAGTTTCTTATTCTGAATTGACTCAATGTCCTCTTTCCTCTTAATAGAAAAACGTATCTAATTCTACCCTCTTTCTCGGGTAGAAGTTCTTCTTTCTCATTCTCATTTTAATCAAAGAACAGAACTGTTGAAAACTAAATCGAAACAGGCAGAGAAAATCAACTAAATACAAAAGGAATCAACAAGGCCAAGATACGTTCTTATATTTTCCACTACTGATTAAAATGTACCGTAATTGCTGGAAATGAATCGATGCTATATTTTATTGAAATAAATGTCATATCCTCGTTAAGTAATACAGAAGAGTGAATACTATTCAACGTAAGATAATGTCTTTTATTTAACTCTTTTTCGAGGCAAAAATTTTTCTTAGAGAGAATGAGTAGAAAATCATTTAACGTCTTTACTTTCTCAGCTAAGTATTACTGAAACCCTAATTTTTATATATACATATATATATATATATATATATATATATATATATATATATATATATATATATATATACTGTATAAATGGATGTATGTATGTGTGTTCCACATACACTCTGAAACGAATTGAGCAATTTCAACCAAACTTGGTATACATATGACTTACTATCTCGAAAAGAACACTGTGGGGGATAAGACATCGCTAGCCCCAAAGGGCGCCATAGGGGATGGCGGTGGAAGGGCTTCCCTCAAACAGGGCTGGGTCTGCCAGTGAAACGGGGCTGGTTATGCCCGTAGACTCAGTAACTTTACGAATTTATCATACCTAATTTCGGTAAGCATATAACTTACTATCTGGAAAAGAATACCGTGGGGGTAAGACATCAACGCACCAAAGGGGGCGGGGGTTGGGAAGGGGGTGACAGAGAGAGAGAGAGAGAGAGAGAGAGAGAGAGAGAGAGAGAGAGTAGGGGTGTTAGGGAGAAGAAAGAGGGAAAAAGACTGGGAGGGTTGGAGAGAGAGAGAGAGAGAGAGAGAGAGAGAGAGAGAGAGAGAGAGAGAGAGAGAGAGAGTATTACGGAGAAGAAAGAGGGAAAGACTCAGAGAGAGAGAGAGAGAGAGAGTAGAAGGGGTGTTAGGGAGAGGAAAGATGGAAAAAGTGTGTGTGTGTGTGTGTGTGTGTGTGTGTGTGTGTGAGAGAGAGAGAGAGAGAGAGAGAGAGAGAGAGAGAGAGAGAGAGTAGAGGAGTGTTAGGTAGGAAAAAGTTAAGTATACCTTAGTTTAACCAGACCACTAAGCTGATTAACATCTCTCCTACAGAGGGCTGGCCCGAAAGATTAGATTTATTTTACGTTATGTGGCTAAGAACCAATTGGTTACCTAGCAATGGGACCTACAGCTTATTGTGGAATCCGAACCACATTATAACGAGAAATGAATTTCTATCACCAGAAATAAATTCCTCTAATTCTTCATTGGCCTGTTGGAGAATCGAACGCGGGACCAGCAGAGTGCTAGCTCACAACGATACCCATCCATCCAATGAGGAACGTGTTAGGGAGGAGAAAGAGAGGAAAAAGTTTGTGAGTGAGAGAGAGAGAGAGAGAGAGTTTATCGGTTGTCATTCAGAGTTTTCCCGGGCAGCGCCGTGTTGTCAGCTAGTTACTTAATAAAAAAATGTTCTTCTAAAATGGCAAGTTTATCTACTAAAAGGTCCATTTAAGAACGTTCTTCTAAGGCCGACTAGTGGAATATAATAACCTAACATTAAAAATTAACGATGTCATAATATCATTATCATCTCTGATACCCTATAGTTAAACTAATAACTGAATAAAGCTGTACATTAGGCATTACAATTTCTTCCAAGGACATTTATGATACCGTCACCTAGCTACGTATGAAATCACTTCTTGTTTTGACTCAAAACCGATGACATGACATTATCGAGAGTGCCAATATGAAAAGAAAACCTTACAATAGGATGATGAACTATTTCTTTTGTATTGCTGAAGCAATTCGTGAGTTTCATTTATTTTTTTTTATTACAGGCTCTTTTTCTTTTCGAGAAAAAAAATACTGTGGGGATGAAGAAAGCTTGAAGGCGAATGGGAATAAGAAGGAAAATTAAACACCAAACAAGTTAGAAAAAATTACAGGTTGACTTTCATTTTGTTGCCTTATCCTTCTGTGCTCTTTCTTTAACCACCCTATTACTGCCATTTTTCCTCTATTCCTGTATTCCTCTAAGCTATTTTGTTCCTTTACTACCAATACAGGAATATTGAAAATTTCCCTAAAAATGGATAACGATAACAAATAATAAAAAATATCGAAGAATCTGAATGAAAAGGGCCAATTTACTGGACGTTAGAATAATCAAGATAAAAAAGAAAAAAAAAATAAGAAGCAATGGGAGGGACCGTCGAGGAAGGCGAATGAGGATAAGGCGAGGTGGTGAAAAAGGAAGAGGGAAGAAGAGAAGGAATAAAAGTAGTAAAAAGGAAGAAATGAAAACAGAAGCAACAACAATACGAAGATGTCTGGAGAGAGGAGACGAGAAGAAGAGAATGAGGTGCCAGCGAATTGGTAAAAAAGGCAGAGGGAATAAGAGGAGATGGAATAAAAAGCAGTAACAGAGGGAAAAGAGGAAACAGAAGTAACGACAATACGATGATGTTTGGAGAGAAGAGAAACGAAGAGAAGAGAACGAGGTGCAGGCGAGTTGGCGAAAAAGGAAGAGGGAAGAAGAGAAGGGAATAAAGAGCAGTAACAGGAGAAAAAGAGAAAACAGAAGTAACAACAATACGAAGATGTTTAAAGAGGAGAAGAGAAGAAGAGAATGAGGTGCCGGCGAGGTGGTGAAAAAGAAAGAGGGAAGAAGAGAAGAAGAAATAAAAACTAGTAACAGAATAAAAAGATAAAACAGAGGTAATAACAGTAAGATGATGTCTGGAGAGAAGAGAGAAGGAATGAGGTGCCAGCAAACTGGTGAAAAAAGAAGAGGGAAGAAGATAAGAAGGGAATAAAAAGCAGTAACAGAAGAAAAAGAGAAAACACAAGTAACAACAATCCGAAGATGTCTAGAGAGGAGAAGAGAAGAGAATAAGAGAATGAGGTGCCGGAAAGCAAGGGGACCAGATCTTCATTGCCCTCAGCGGACCGAACACCCAGCCCCCACCCCACCCCCCACCCCCAGCAGTTTGAGTTTGCAATTTGAGTTAGGAATTCAAGTTTTGGAGTGGAACTCGAGAGTCGCGGTTCTGGGAGAAAATTGAATTCTTAAGTTTGGAGTGTTTGTATTTCGTTGGGGCCACTTGATCTTATTGAAGGTTTTTTTATAGTGGCGTCACCTGATCCTGGAAGCTATCTGCCGCGTTATTTGTCTTTCACAATACTTTTTGAACTGTATTGGCACAGTTCACAATTGCTGGATTATGTATTTGCTTAAAAGATTAAATCTGAATATGCATGTACATTAGTACAAGCGAGAGGGGTTGTTGGGGGTGTGGGTGGGATAGTGTTTGGATAGAGGGTGGGGGGTTTGTTGATTAGCCTCTGAAAATTCTTACTTTGCAATTACAATAAGATATTAAAATAAGATATTAAACCAAACCTTCATACATGAAACACAACATTACAAGAGAGAGAGAGAGAGAGAGAGCGGACGCTCTGAAACAGAGAAAGGCTACTTCAATCAAATGATTGTTAGACCTATCTTGTAAGTTTTGTTCAGGATTAAAAATTATTTACGGAGAGAGAGAGAGAGAGAGAGAGAGAGAGAGAGAGAGAGAGAGAGAGAGAGAGAGAGAGAGAGAGAGAGAGAGAGAGGGGCGAGGAGGACGCTCTGAAATAAAGGCTACTTCAATCAAATGATTGTTAGATGCATCTTGCTAGCTTTGTTCAGGATTAAAAATTATTTATGGAGAGAGAGAGAGAGAGAGAGAGAGAGGGGGAGGACGCTTTGAAACAGAGAAAGGCTACTTCAATGAAATGGTTGTTAGGTTTATCTTGTTAGTTTTGTTCATGATTAAAATTATCTATGGAGGAGAGAGAGAGAGAGAGAGAGAGAGAGAGAGAGAGAGAGAGAGAGAGAGAGAGAGAGAGAGAGAGAGAGAGAGAGAGGGGGCTCTGAAACAAAGGCTACTTCAATCAAATGATTGTTAGATCTATCTTGTTAGTTTTGTTTTGTTCAGGATTAAAATTATTTATGGAGAGAGAGAGAGAGAGAGAGAGAGAGAGAGAGAGAGAGAGAGAGAGAGAGAGAGAGAGAGAGAGAGAGGACGCTCTGAAACAAAGGCTACTTCAGTCAAATGACTGTTAGATCTATCTTGTTAGTTTTGTTCAGGATCAAAAATTATTTATGGGAGAGAGAGAGAGAGAGAGAGAGAGAGAGAGAGAGAGAGAGAGAGAGAGAGAGAGAGAGAGAGAGATACGACACCCTCAAAAAGAGGAAAGTTAACCCAAACAAATGATTGTTAAATGTATGATTTTCAGTTTTTTTCAAGAATAAAATTTATTTACTGGGATTTATTCAATGCAGGTTCTACAACCGACGGAGACAAGGCCCCATCACAAAACGGGAAAAAAACGGCTGAACTCTTTTACGAATTCTGATATTAAGTCAATTGCATTGGGAAACATAAATGACAGTTATCGGACTTCCATCATTTCGCTTGATTATCCTGGCATTAAATCTGGATAATTTGGCTAATAATCTAAAGTTAGACATTTTGGTCATTCTTTTTATTTCATTACCAAACCTACATGATTCTGGTTTCGTATATTTTTCAATCAATCTGTTCAATTGGTTTGCTATATAAATAAGTTACTTGTGGATAGTTAAAAACAAGCAATATCTTTATGGAACATATTCAAATATCTGTATAAACATTGACGGCAATTATAAGCTTCCTAAAAACGAGCGCACATTCAACATTGGCAACGTCAATTCGGGACACATTTTTCTTCGGGAAAGGCAATAATTAGTGCCATATTTTCCATAACTGTTGGTACATTTATATTCGAAAACCTTTACCTATTGCCGGCGAAATTCAGCTTGCATTCATTTCCCGACGAATCTAATTAAATCAACGGTATGGGACGAGATAAAAACATGTTTTTGAAAGTTTTCGTAAAAATGCACTCGTTTTTAGATTTTCACTCAAAGGCAGTTTATTTGAACAGGACTTGAGGGACAATATTTGGGCGATCTAATGTGTACGATGATAAGATGAAAGATTTCTCTGTTGGTTTTATTAATAACGCTGTATTTTGCGCATCATTTAATGTTACTAGACCACACTTTTACCCTGTCTTCTCAGGATGTCTGATTTTTGTCAAATTACCTTCCCATGATGTTTTCCGGTGCGTAATTAGGTTGTCTGGAATGGAAGAGGTATTTATGTGAAACCCGGGAAAAATATGTTATTTATTCAACTGTTACTACAGCGCTTATTCGTGCACATTGACTGATTGATTTATAGATTTTAGGCATACATGCCAAGCACTAGGGCAACTAAGGCTACTCAGCACTGAATCGGAAATTGACAGTGAAAAGGTATGGAAGGTGTAACAGGAGGAAAACCTCGCAGTTGCACTATGAATCAGTTGTTAGGAGAGGGTGGACAGTAAGATGGAAGAGAGAGAATATGAACAGAGGTAGAGTAAAAGGAATGAAAGCAGTTGCAGCTAGGGGCCGAAGGGATGCTGCAAAGATCCTTAAGTAATGCCTACATTGCACCACATGAGTTGCACTGACGGCACTAAGCCCCCTCTACGGGGTTATTCATGCACATAAATAGATGTGCGTGGGAAGGTTTATAAGCAGTATGTACGGATGAGACGTCTTTTTATGCTTCTAAATTTGTAGCGTAATATTTAAAAGCCTTGGGCTTTGGGGAGAATGGTTTACATATATAGTTTCTGGTGGAAGACAAAGTAACAATGTTGCTCAAAATCAGTGTTGCCAGAAGGTAACTTAGCTGTTCCACAAATCTATCAACACCTTTCATGCAAATGGTCTTCTCACTGGGAAATTTCTGAGGCGTTTAGATATATTACAATCAAAATTCTGTTTTACTATAATTCAAAATACTCCCAAAATATTATCAACACTAATTTTCCAAAATTAAAGAACTGCCACTGCCGTGCTGAATACTGGTAGTGATAAATATTTAATACACAGCTAATCTATTCCGGACCATAATTATCATTTACAGATCCGCACAATTTATAAACAGAGAAAATTATTTTGATATCAAGAATACATTATTCATTAACGGTGTATTCATTTTGCTATCTAAATATCCCGAATCTTGCTGTACGAAATCGGCCTGTCTTACAAATTATTTAAAATGTACATTTGGAACGAGTTTACTTGTTTTAATCACTCGTGGTCGCTTGAGTACTTGATGAAGATAAGAGCAACACAAGTTAGAGCACTTTTGACACTAATGTTAAAACTTGAGAGTATTTTAGATGCGGACACTGTTTCGGAGACCGTAGTGGACGGCCGTGTTCCCACAGAGTTGATTTGTCCTTGCTTACCGTAAAGAAAAAATTACGTTAAAGAGGCGCAGAACTTTTGAAATGTTTTTCAGTTCATTCCTCTTATATATACATACATACATACATTATATATATATATATGTGTTTGTGTATATATACATATACATATAAATATGCACATACACATACATACATACATACATGGATGCACAAATAGATGTGATATAAACAAAAATATTCCGTAATATTATAATTATATATATAGCTATCAAAAAAAATTAATTAGACTATCTAATTAATTCTTGTGCTATTCTGTATGCGTGTATATATATTTATATATATATATATATATATATATATATATATATATATATATATATGTATATATATATACATATATATCTATATTATATAATATATATATATATATATATATATATATATATATACAATGAAGGTAGGGAAAGCACACCAACAGGTCAAGAAAGCCATATTTATTCAATTGCAACGTTTCGAAGCCAACCAGCAGGCATCATTTTCAAGCTACAAGTAATAATACCTAATTAGTACAATAAAATCAAGTGACAGTATTAAAATACACAATATAATATTTGCCACTTAATTTTATAGTACTAACTAGGTATTATAACTTGTAGCTTGAAAATAATGCCTGCTGGTTGGCTTCGAAACGTTGCAACCGAATAAATATGACTTTCTTGACCTGTTGGTGTTCTTCCAATACCTTCATTGTATTGCTGGGTTTGAGAAACCCTCCTGTTGAATATATATATATATATATATATATATATATATATATATATATATATATATATATATATATATATATATATATATATATATATATATATATATACAATTCGTATAAAAACATATACAGTTTAAATTGAATGCAATGCTTACCCTGCGGACGTTCCACTACGGACAGAGTTAAATTTTACAGGCTCTAGTAAAGGCTTTAGCAGAAGTGAATTAAAATTACACCTTCTTCCACTGATGATGAAAGCGTGAGTTTGTAAGAGGACTACGTCATATTAGAGTAAAACCGTATAGAGAGATAGTTTGGTAAATTTATCGCGAAACGTACTGCCTGAATTGAACAAGGTTGCAAGTATTGCTGATATACTGATTTCCAAAAAACAGAAATTGTTTCGTTGTGGTGAAATCAATAAATATCTAACCAGATATGCCCATACAAATCCATTTCAAAATTGTGGGTTTTTTTAGCTCTTTTATTTATTTATTTATTTACTTTTTTGCAAATTATCCCTACCACAAGTCAGTACCTAACTTCAAATATAAAACAAGTATCAGATAATTTGAAAATAACGTCCGAGTTCTCAGTAAATGACGATTTATAGTTATTTATTTGTTCAGTTATTTCACCCATCAAGACCCAAAAGTTGTTTACTCTAATAAAATAAAAAAAAAGTTTCCATTTCGTCAGCCAGGAGAGAAAATTTAACAAACCAAGAGATACTTAGACTTTATAAGTCTTAAGATTATTGTAAAGACGCCTATGTGAAGTAGAATTTTGTCAATACAAACGG
>NC_089767.1:18192008-18212008 GCF_040412425.1 Macrobrachium rosenbergii | reverse complement strand
CAAAGAACCTTAAGCATGCCTACAGTGCACCGCATGAGGTGAACTGACGACACTACTCCCCTACGGGGGAGAAAAGCTGAATGACAAAGGAGGATTCGCAAAGTTTATCGGCTTCGTACACATAACAGTCTCTTAATCTTACAAAGATAACAGACAAACAAAAAATTTTAATCTTCAAATAATGACGTTCCCCTGATTCATGTTTTATTCAAATGGGTATCATATTTTTTCGCGTATATCAACCGATAACCATATCTACAACGACAGTACAAAAAAAAGCAGTATGGAAAAATAAGGGAAAAAAGTTGGGAAGGGTGAATAAGAGAATGCTGTAATTAAAGGTTTACTGGTTTATAGTCTTTAATTGGTCTTTTAATTGTTCCTCATATCTACCCTACCAGCTAATATGGCAGGGTTCGATTCCCTGTCGCAGCAGAGCGCTTTAGGAAAGTCTTCTTAAATCCCACTGGGCATTTGCTGACCTAAGCAGTAACTTTAGTGCCTGGTAGTTGACTGTGTTGGGTCACAACGCAGATGGTATAAAGTCACACGCCTAGCCACCTTGTGCCGAAATATTTACTGAAAACCAAAATACAGGTGGCTTTCGAAGCTTCTGCTCATCAAGGACAGAGGGTAAAGGCCACTTTCAAATCAATATTACAATATTATTCTGATGGTTCCTGGTGACATTTTTATGAATTTTACATTGATTCTATCACAAATGCTTTGTTTATTCTTTTCATCAGCTGCCCAGCATGCCCGACCCCCTCTCCCAACACGCTACAACAATAGTGGTGGCTATCTTGGGAGTATTGATAAACGACAAATGTGTGGCCTTTTACGACAGAAATGAGAGTCAAACTCGCAAGATTCTCAATACAAGCGATCATATTACCAATCAATAATAATACACAGGGCATTATGGTGGTGCATATATATATATATATATATATATATATATATATATATATATATATATATATATATATATATGTGTGTGTGTGTGTGTGTGTGTGTGTGTGTGTGTGTGTGTGTGTGTGTAGACCTTACCCTTTAAGGACTGCAAAAAGGGATGTGTGTTAAAATACACAGGGAATTGTTTTTGAGTTTTGTAACAAAATAGATCTTGACAAATTAGTAGTTACAAGTGTTAAAATCTTAGACTTAATTCGAAATAACTGTATGTTGAGTACAGGCCCATAATTATCTTTCTGTGCTTGTCTTCTGTGCTTAGTCTAAAGCCTTAGTTACATGAGGTACCGTATAGATATTTATTGTCTACAGAAAAAAAGTTGGAAATCTCAAAAAGCTATAAAACGAATATAACATTACTTTACATATATGATACTCATCACTAATTCACAAGTATTAAGCCACGAATATTGTTTAATATCCAGTTCACTAAGCGTTAGGAATAACTTACACCCACGGGGAATTATAAATGATTATGTTTCGTCAGCGGCAGGATTCGAATCGATGCCTACTTTAGAAACAACGATGGACAGTGTCTTAGCCCACTGAGCCTTTCTGCAGCGGGCAAACCACTTTTCCAGTTATAATCCCCTTGGGTGCAAGTTATTCCCAAGGTATAGTGAATTAAACATTAAACGATATTTGTGGCTTATTGAATATAAATTGAATTGAATATAGAATTTAGGCCAAAGGCCAAGCACTGGCACCAATGAGGTCATTCAGCGCTGAAACGTAAATTGACAGTAAAAGTTTGAAAGGTGTAACAGGAGGAAAACCTCGCAGTTGCACTTTGATTCAGTTGTTAGGAGAGGGTGGAAAGTAAGATGGAATAAAAAGAATATGAAAGGAGGTACAGTAAAAGGAACGAAAATAGTTGCAGCTAGGTGCCAAAGGCACGCTGCAAATAACTTTAAGTAGTGCCTACAGTGCACCACATGAGATGCACTGACGGCACTACCCCCCTACTGGTTATTTGTGGCTTAACACTAGTTAGTATATCAAAATGTCACGGGTGTATGTGGCAAAAATATAACTGTTTAAGTAAATTGAACAGATGATAAATGATGAATACATAATTCATAATTGTAAAAATAATATCAAGTCATACGAAGTTCACTCAACTGCTAGACTAGGAATGACCTTGTTCTTGCATGAAGCAAACCTTTTCCTTGAAATGTGCTTCTTGCTTTCAAGCCACATAAAGCTTCGGTCAGTCTTGCCTGATTGCGTGACTTGGAAGAAGGCTTCCCCGTGATGTTTTTGGTATAAATTCCTGTCGTCTCTCTTACCTTCTTTTCTCCTTCCCTTTATGAAATATATAAATACATATATATATATATATATATATATATATATATATATATATATATATATATATATATATATATATGTGTGTGTGTGTGTGTGTGTGTGTGTATGTGTGTTTGATTTTAAATCACGAAAAATAAAACGTGATGATTATACGAGCAAAGTTACAGCCCATACACACACACACACACACACACACACACACACACACATATATATATATATATATATATATATATATATATATATATATATATATATATATATATATATACAGTATATAATCTTTTACATATTGTTTACAAATATTTACATATTACAGTTACGATCATGGTAAATTACGTCATCGAAGTCTGTAAAATCTTCCCCATAATATTTCTGGCGTAAAATTCCCCTCGTTTTTCCTACCTTGTCCTTCCATTTTACGGAACATATATATTTCTAATGTATTGTTTAAAATATATACATATTACAGTTGTGATCATGGAAACTACTTCGCTGCAGTATATTAAATCTCCCCTATAATTTTTCTGGTATAAATTCGTTTCTCCTACCTTTCATTTCTCTCTCCCGTTAAGAAATCTATACATATTTCTTATGTATTCTTTCAAATATATTTACATTTTGCAGATTTGATTGTGGTAACTTCGCTGAATCTGTTAAATCTTCTCTATAACGTTTCTGGTATAAATTCCTCTCGTTCCTCCTGCCTTAGTTTGTCATTCCCTTTAGAAAAGACATATATTCCTTGTGTATTATTTAAGAAACATTTACACTTTACAGTTATGATCTTGGTTAATTAGATCGTCGTAATCTGTTAAATCTTAGGATGGTGATCACATAATGTGTGACCTTGATTAAAATTACTGAATTGTTTGTCCCGAAATCTATGATATACTAGCTTCATTTTTTTTACGAATATCCTGGTTAGATCAATGCAGTGTTGTTGGAGAAATGCAATTCAGTTCTAAAGCTTCCCTGGTCCCACTGTTGGCTTCCTATCTGGGGCTTCATTTTTCATTACAAGATAGCCTATGCTGCTTTCCCTTGTTTATCAGGAAGATTGTGTATATGCGTGACGGATAAAAGTTTTTACAAACAATTACTTCATTTTTTATATTTTAACATGAGAGGAATTTTAGAGTTTGCGTTTTGACTTGACAGGTGTTGAAATAAAGAATGGATAGTTGTGACGGAGGAGTTGAATTCAAAAGCATGCAGGGCAGAATAAAGTAGCACAGCTGTTGCGTCTAGAGTGCAAATAGTGACGTATATACTGAATTTCTTAATATGCTTTATTACATAACAAATTAATGTAATGGCACGGAAAGCGGCTGTAGGTATACTCGATCGTTGCTTGCTTGAAACGAAACTGGTCAGAATGTGCTAACTGCAACTGACAAGCCATGGAAGAGTGTGCCACAATTGAATAATGGCTACATATGTATTCTCCAGTTCACCAAAATTTCCTCAGATAATAGTCAGATATAATGACGTTATGCTATGTTACAGCCATTATTTAACAATGATCAGTGAAAGCCTCTTTAACCGAAAGAGTTGAAATAAGGAGTGAATACTGTAAGTTGCAAAGTTATCAGGCAGAAGGTCATTCTTTCAGGGATTTATCTAAGTGCAACTTCAAAGTAAGTGAGCTAATTGCTAAAACTTGTGATATAATTAAATGAACTTTCACAATATGAGCAAAGTATACACATTAATGAATGTAATATCAATTAGTTTAGACGAGACTAAAAATACTAACGTTTTGCCAGTGCACCTCTACTTAGATTCGATGGTTTTATACTTCCCAAAATATCTATAAAAATGAGAGTACTCACTGGGCAATGGACTGGCATTTTATGCAAGTGTGTTACCTTTTGCCCAGTTTTCCATTATTTTTCTAGAAAAGTGTTTGGTCGGATGGAAAAATGGTATAATAGCCTTTCTAGCGTACACGATCGTCAAATTTCCACAGATATATTTCAGCTGTCGTCTCTCCTGTACTCTACTTTTTATCACTAATCGAGCATTTCTCCTTTGCCTCTCGCTTGTCTTTTAAGGATTTGTTGCTTGTAGATTACTGTCCATCATTGCAGATGTCAGCCAAATAGAATTAGTTGACTATAAAGGAAGTACAAATGAGCAGAAAATTATAAATGGCAAATTACTTTGAATCAGTGAATAATATATTAAAGAATGAAATAAAAAGATGCCGAATATAAATTAAATGATAAAGATAAAAAGAAGAAGAAGAGTGAGAGGAGAAAGAAAAGAGGAGTAAGTGAACAGATTTAGAGAGAAGAGAAAACGCAACGACGCTGGAAGAGAAGGAAGAGGCTGGCGTCTGGGTGACGTTATCTTCACAGCATCCACTGAAGCGAGGGAGAGAGGGAATAGGAATAGTGACTGATTCCAGTGGAAAATGAACTTGGAATGTAACTTTAGAATTCATGTTCTGAGGACGAAGGATCAAGTCAAGTCGAAGGAGGACAGCATCTCTCCTTTATAAAGTGCTTCAAGCTGGAGATTAAATATACAGAACTTAAAGGATTGAAAAGAGATTTACAGTATATCGTACTGAAGTTATACTGCGTATTACCAAAATGCTATCTAATGCTAAGATGCACTTACAAAACATATAGAATAGAATAGAATATAGAATTTAGGTCAAAGGCCAAGCGCTAGGACCTATGAGGTCATTCAGTGCTGAAATGGAAACTGACGTAAAAGATTGAAAAGGTATGACAGGAGGAAAACCTCGCAGTCGCACTATGAATCAATTGTTAGAAGAGGGTGGAAAGTATGATGAAAGAAAGAGAATATGAACGGAAGAACAGTAAAAGGAATGAAAGGGGTTGCAGCTAGGGGCCAAAGGGACGCTGCAAACCACCAACATTAACACCTACAGTGCACCGCATGAGGTGCACTGACGGCAGTATCTCTCTACGGAGCTACAAAACATACACTTAAAAATGCAATTCAATGTAACCACCCCAGCTACGATACGTAAACAGAACTTTTCCCACGGTATCTTAGATAAAAACATGAAACAGATTATTTTTGCCAAGCACATGGAATTCATGCTGCCCCATGTACAATAATTACAACAAACAAATTCAGCTTTTTTCTTAAAATTTGGAATATACTGGAAAACAGACAGTCTATGAATGATATTACAAGAGTGTAATAATAAAGTTAAAATCAGTTATTATATAAGAAACATAACTACCAGTCGCTGGAATGGATTCAGTTTGGTTTACCCCGATAGGTACATTTTCAGCTACGCTAATTTGGCTAACGCCTTGATATATTAAAAAACGGAAAATGAACTACAAATGTTTCGAACGCTTCTTCATTTTTAAACTAATTTATAGTTTACTTAGGCTATAACTGTCTTATAAAAGTACAATTAGTTCAGCTTACAATGATTAAAGATTAGTAGGTAATCTAAGAAAGAAAATACGTGTAAGGTCTATGATCAGACTAATAAAATAGCTAGTTTATAAAGGAAAAATTAATTAGGTTAATTTTCATAACTATCAGAGTACTCTTTTTCGCTGGCTTCTAAATTTTCGTTATATTTCTCTTTAAACAAGCCTTATATATATACAGTATATATATGTATGTATGTATATATATATATATATATATATATATATATATATATATATATATATAATTACATTATTATATTACATACACACACACACACAACATATATATATAGATATATATATATATATATATATATATATATATATATATATATATATATATATATATATATATTGTTGTGTGTATGTGCGTGCGTAATGTGTATACAGAGTACGGCTTCTTAAAGAGAAATATAAAAAAATTTTACAAGTTAAACACCAACGAAAAAGAGTACTCTAACAGTTATAATAATAATCCAAACTGGTATATAATATATATATATATATATATATATATATATATATATATATATATATATATATATATAATATATATATATATATACATATACCAGTATATATATACAGTATATATTTATATATATATATATATATATATAAAACATAATATATATAATGTGTTTGTGTATGAATATATACAGCATTTATTTTCTCATAGTAAATATTATCTGTCTTTATGAAAAATATCTGATTAAAAATTAATACTTGAATCTTGAATTCTTGCATGGCATTTTGTTCCGAGTGAAGCAAAATAATTTAATGGAAATTTGATGGTTACGGAAAAGTTTACGTATCGGTAAATTACAGAGTAATCTAAGGCGATGAAGGTAACGTATAAATTCAACAATATTAACAACTCCTGAAGAGAAGCATAAGCACATTAGAACTTATACAACTAGTTTTCTCAGAAACGATGAAATTCGTGAATGTTATATCTTCATTCTGCACATTCTCTTGTCTTTGGGACTGGTTGCGCATAACCCGATCTCTCCTTATTTCTGGGTTCCCTTTTCTTCGTGTAAAATGCAAAATGGATCATAATTTTCACGTCCTTTGAGGCTTTCAACAGAATCCCTAACTGAGTTTTCTTTACAATATCTTTAAGAGTCATGTCATATGTGACATGACTGTTACGGTAGTTTGAGAGTCAGAGTTGGCCTGAGTACGCACAATTCTCCTGTGACAGTTGGGTCTGTTCAGTGTCCCCTCCTTTTCACTGTGTTTACTTTTCAATGGTGTTTACGTTATTAATGAAAGCATTTGTGATACATCTGAGGTATCTCAGTTTAGAGAAGCTTAGAATAACCGTCAACATACATGCTGCTTTTAAGACAGGTATGTACGTAGACCGTTATTCTGAGCCTCTTTAAACAGAAGTTGTGTCACAGATGTTTTTATTAATAACGTCAAACAATTAAAAAGTAAACAAAATGATAAGGAGGGGACACTGAACAAACCCAACTTTCAAAGGAGAACGGTGCGTATGCCAGGCCAACTCTGACTCGCAAACTACCATAACAGATAACGTTATGTGAAGCGAATATTTACAGAATAAAAGTCAGAAGCACCGGATCTGAGAGAGTAGTTAGAAGAGGAAAGAAAGAAGAAATTATGTAAGGGTGCTTCAAAAGGTTCGAGGTGGAGAAATAAAGATGATTATGATTACATCTTTGATGTAGAGTAGTTCGTTCTGAATCGTTAGTACCGGAAGACTGAGATGTAAATTATTACCCATACAAATGGAGTTGGAATATAGACGTACGCCTGTTGTACATCCAAATTTATATGTAAATAACTTTGTCGTCCTGGCGACAAAATACCTGAGATCCCAAAAACTACAAGAGTTATTTGCTGAAAAGAGAAAGGCCAATTGGTTTCTGTAAACAATGTACAGTCAGAGAAAAGTGGTAAAAGATGGAGAGAGAGTGTTTTAGGATAAAGGGAGATTCAAAAGTCTGCAAGAACCTTTCTTTGATTCCATATCAAGCATATATATTATTTCTTTTGCACTAAATTTACGTATAGTCAAAACCACATTACTAAACTTATTCTTTCACTATGTCCATAGATATACTTTATGCAGTATGAGGCGTCACTCTTATGCTTCTTCTCATCATTGGAGCGTTTTGAAACTTGGTGCAAAGAATGTTTTCATTTTTATTCCTGGAATCCATAAAGACTAATGCAGTACTTGTCTTTGGAGTCAAATGAGGTTCTCCCACCATTAAGAATGGTAAAAATGAGGTTACAATATTTAGGCAGCTTACTGTTGTGCCTTGCTTCCCGGAACAGTTGTACCTAAGTCGTAGCATTTGTCAAGAGCCATGGTGGTTAAAGTTAAATATATCTTGGTTTAACCAGACCACTGAGCTGATTAACAGCTCCCCTAGGGCTGGCCCGAAGGATTAGACTTATTTTACGTGGCTAAGAACCAACTGGTTACCTAGCAACTGGACCTACAGCTTATTGTGGAATCCGAAACCCATTATGACGAGTAATGAATTTCTATTATCAGAAATAAATTCCTCTAATTTTTCACTGGCCGGTCGGAGAGTCGAACGCTGGGCCAACAGCTCTACCAACCCCTCCATTGAAGAACTTAGAGCCATGGCGTTACAGCTATTACTGCCACGATAGCAGTAAGTCATTGACTGATTGAATATTTCGTCACAATTATACACATCCAAGAACAAAACAGGTTTATCTGCTGGTAAAAGGGAGCCATAATGTAAGTGAACATGCATGCGAGTCGAATACTCGCCATTTCCAATTGAATATTATCACGAAAGCACCCGACAAAACAGTAGAGACGAAAACAACGGGAAATAAAAACAAAGCCGTGTCCCTTAGACACCGTTTAATTGAAATCAGTTGATGAAATCCCAAGAAGTAATTTGGCGCAGTGGGAAAAACGAGAAATTAATTGAATGGAGGAGCGAGGGAACTCGTCACAAAGACAATAAATTCGAGAGCATGAATATGGAAGGGAAAAATCGCAACGGAAATTGTTATATCATCCAAGACCAAGGAACGCTGATCCTGGCATTCATCCCAGGATTTCGTGCGGAAAACAGTGTACTCGTCGCGTCATTTCTTTACATATCTATGGACAAATAAATTTGTGAATGACGGTTCTGATAATCCTGTATATATATAAATATAATATATATATACATATATATGTATGTATATATATATATATAATGTATATATATATATGTACATATGTATATATACATATATATATAATATAATATATATATATATATATATATATATATATATATATATATATATATATATATATATATATATAAATTTGTGAATATATATATATATTGTATATATTATATGAATATAAATATATATGTATATGTATATGTATATGTATATGTATATGCATATATACGCTGACGAGCTGACGAAAATGAAATAAAGCGCTTTAGGTTAAATACTAAAGCTGCCCCTAATACTTGGGTACAAAGTTCTAGATAGTACCAAAGGGCTGAAATAAAACCTAATAAAACTGGCCTATAAAAAAAACTTTAGTAAATTAGAAAATCTGACAATACAGGTACCCCATGAGACTAAAAATAGCCTCGAACACTGCTTTACAGTATAGATCAATGACTTAAAATTTGAAACTACAACGTGAAACGGAAAAATGCACATTACTGACAATCTACAAAGTAACCACTTAATGCTTAAATCAGCCTGTCATATGAACTTGAAAAGAACAAGAAAATTCTTAAAGTAAGGAAAAAGTTGTTTGGGCACATCTTTTAAATAAGGCTATGGATGGCTCTCGGCTAGCACGCTGTTGGCCCAGCGTTCGACTCTCCAAGCGGCCAATGAAGAATTAGAGGAATTCATTTCTGGTGATAGAAATTCATTTTTCGTCATAATGTGGTTCAGATTCCACAATAAGCTGTAGGTCCCGTTGCTAGGTAACCAGTTGGTTCTTAGCCACGTAAAAATAAATCTAATCCTTCGGACCAGCCCTAGGAGAGCTGTTAACCAGCTCAGTGGTCTGGTTAAACTAAGATATACTTTTCTTTATGGATGGCCATGCGCAGAGGCTATGCCACAGCCCAACGTTTAACAACTTTGGTCACCACCTGGCATAATGAAACTAGATGTGTAACATTACGAAAGACTATCTTCCACCGATCCTCTGCAACCTTCTGTTATCTTTAAACACTGATAAACAGTACAAATTCTCGCGGAGAAAGGCACAGACGACCTACATATCATATAAATTTCCCTGTTCATTGTTGAACTGCGAATTCCTGGATACAATCCTCAAATTCTTCAAATACATTTATGCAATGTAACAGAAACTGAAGACAATCATCTAATAATTCGCGGAAACAAGACAGAAAAAAACATTTACAGAATCAGGAAATACTGACAATTAAATAAAATTACTGGTCATATATATTTAATTTTTAACAATATTTGTCCCCGTGAAAACTAACATATAAAAATAAATACACACACATACACACGTTCACAAACGCACACATATACATCTATACACACACATACATATGACAAAGAGAGAGAAAGCTAACAATTACTGATTGATTACAGACATGAAAAGCAAAGGGGGGAAAACTTCAAACCGTCGACTTTCAAAGACTTCCGCCCCAAGCCTTTTCTCAGCTGCACACTGCGTGCATCCGACAAGAAGCAAGAGAACCGGTCATTTGGCGAAGGGGGAATTATTACAGGAAGAGAAGCACGTGCTATGCACAGCTCGAAAGGGAAGGTAAATGAGACTTCGGGTAATGGGATTTGCAAAGGAGGCTTCAATGTGAGTTTGGAAGTGGAGCGGGGGAGCTTCTGGTGAAAGGAGTTCTAAAAATTGTCTTTGACAGGTCTCATTTAACGGGTTAGGAAGGTAATATTTAGATAAGTAATTCTCGTTTCATCATTGCTAAGCATTCATTAGTTTTTGAATTTTTTTGAAGGAACATTTTGCGGATGTTAATGTCAACTTTATGATTAGGTCTAAAGGCACGTGAAACCCTAGGGTCACCTTAACAATATTACCAAACAGGAAGGTAACATTTAGATAAGTAATTCTCGTTTCATCACTGCTAAACATTCATTAGTTTTAGAGGGAATATATTGCGAATGTTAATGTTAACTTTATGATTAGGTCTAAAGGCACGTGAAATCCTAGGCTCACCTTAAAGAAATTACTAAACAGGAAGGTAAGCTTTAGACAGGTAATTCATTTTTTATCATTATCTAATATTCATTAATTTCAGAAGAAATATTTTGCATGTAGTTAACTTTATTATTAGGCTTAAGGCAAGGGTGGCCGAAACTCTTGGCTCACCTTAATGGGAACTGGAATAATAAATTTATGCCAACGGCCAAGCGCTGGGACCTAAGAGGTCATTCAGCACCGAAAGGGAAACTGAGAGTAATGTAAGTTTTAATGGCGTAATGGGAGGAAAGCCTCGCAGCTGAACTATGAAACATTTGTTAGGAGAGGATGGAAAGCAAGATGGAACAAAGATACTATGAACGGAGGTACAGTAAGAGGAATGAAACGGGTTGCAGCTAGGGGCCGAAGGGACGCTGCAAAGAACCTTAAGTAATGCCCACATTGCACCGCGTGGGGTGTACTGATGGCACTAACCCTCCTACGAGAACTAACCTCAAAAAAATTACGAAACAGATAAATCTCCAAAATTCTTTTATATGGCCGCCGCAAGCTGCCTACGACTGGGAAAGGGGGGTAGGTGTGTGGGGGAGGGGGGTAGTCGTTGTACAGCGAACAGTAGTTTCTTTAACGTAACCAGTTGCGAGGTTAAACAGGACAAAAAATAACTCAAGACTTTCGTCGATATTGAAGCTATTCGTCAATATTGAAGCTGTAAGTGACATACGTATGGTTTGTGTACACCGTGACAATTTGCTTCGTGCATCGAAGAATTTTCGCTCTTTTCTTTGGTAAATTATTGATAAAAGTTTTCTGTTAAGATACACAAAAGCCAATTCTATCATAGAACCAAGAAGTCATAAAACACATAATCAAACAGTTACCGTTAAAGCAACGAAACGTTTCTCTAAAGTTTTCCTTTAAACAAAAAGAAAAATTAAAAGAAAACAAGGACTTCGTACTCTTTCGCGTAAATCATCCCAGTTGCAAGAGAGTGGACTCCACGGTCCTTGGTGATGACGTCAGCAGCAACGTCTTCTCGGCAATGAGAGCCTTTAATTACTCAGTTTTCGCTTCGGGAGCAGCTGAGTATCACGGCGTTATTACGTGCTTTGACGACGGAAAAGGCAGTTCGTGGGCGGTACCCTTCTACTTGTGAAGGACGATACCCTGCTACTTGGGAAGGACGATAACCTGCTACTTGGGAAGGAAAGAAATCTGTTACCGGTTGAACTTAACGATTGGAGTAAGGTGGTTTGAAGGATGGTTTACGTGAAGGCTTGACGACTCGACCGGTATGCAAAGACTTAGCTTCATTAATTATATTAAATTTTTTTTATTATTAATTATATTAAATATTTTTATTAAACTTGTAAGAATTTCGTGACTTAAGTCAGCGGTTTTCTGCATTACCGTTTTAGTTCTTGGATCTGGTTACTTAAAGCAATGGCCTGTTGTAACTGGTTTGCCTTTGTTATTGGACAAAGCCTTTTTTAGTTAATTTCAAAATTTTAACCTAGACTTCATTACTTATTAGAATATTTAACTCTATATCATTTTGTTAGTCTGTTTTCACCCCTAGGTCATAAAACTCGTGTAGGTCATTGATGATTTTGTTCTGTACTACAAATTTAATGTTTTTTTCAGGATTAGGACATTTCCCAGGGTCCACGGAGGTTAGTATTCTATAATGTATTTTGAAATCAGAATGTGCCTGTTAAAATCTACGTGTCATTTGTGTTAAGTCCTCCATTTTATTAAAGCTTTAAATCTATCTTGACTACTATACATGATATGACGTTGGTTTTAGTTTTTAAAGCAAATCCATATTCTTCTATACTGAAAACTTAAACTGCTTACAGATTTTCGTGACACCTAAACCACATGAATCAACCAATGCTTGGAAGAAATATAACTAATCAAAATTCTTATGCCAAGAGGACTTCTCTTTCGACACAAGAATGGACTTCTTCCCCACCCAGGTTTGGATTAATAAAAACCAGGTGAGATCATAATTTTTTTTACCTCCACCCCTACAGGGGCGGTGCCCCTGTAGGGGTGGAGGCTCCTCCCATGCACCTTCCCATAGGTCTTCTGACCTATGGGCAGGGCAGGTGCATGGGAGGTTCGTGTTACTAATTCATATTTCCTTTCAGGTGGTAATTGCATTAGTCAAGCTAATTTTAGAAGTAAACGTACCTTAACCAAGATGCTTTGCTATTTTAGATTTGCAGTTGAACGTAACTGCTTGTAT
Source organism: Macrobrachium rosenbergii (assembly GCF_040412425.1). NCBI lineage: Eukaryota > Metazoa > Arthropoda > Malacostraca > Decapoda > Palaemonidae > Macrobrachium > Macrobrachium rosenbergii. Next base: position 18,198,843 of record NC_089767.1, on the reverse strand, counting down.
TCAGTGCTTAAGAATTTTTCCTGAATTTTTTTTTATTGAAAGCCTTTTTAACGTGAATATTAATGTATTAAACTTAAAATATAGAATTAAGAATTATAGAATTGACTGAAGTTAACTTAAGCTTTTAATTATTACGCGAAGAAAAGTTAATTTCAAAGTTCAGAGTTAATTTAGTTTTATTTTGGCGTCTGTAATCCTTAACTTAAAGGGACTTTAACTTTTGAAAGCTTTTATATTAAGTTAATGTTACTCATGTTATTTAAAGTTAATTTCAACGTTCAAAAGTTTTACTTTTGCAACAGTAATCACCAGCTTAAAAGGACTTTAACTTTGAATGCTTTCATATTAAAAATTAACTTTGATTGGGCATTGCTTTAAACATTAAGATTTAATATAGTTCTTTAGTTCTTTAGATAGAACTTTATAAATTTTGAAATCTTGAGATTAACATAATTATAGCTTCCATTTGCTCATAGTTCAAATTAACGTAACTCAGTTATCAAAACTTGAAAGTCTATAACTTGTGTGATATGCCAATAATACAACGATCAAGGCTTTGTTTTCACTTTAATGCAATAGACACGCCTATGCTTAGCTATGGCTTTTATAAGTCAATAAACCAATAATGAAAGTGGAGGCTATTCCCGTAATAGTCAAGTTAACAAATCCCTGAGTCCAAGAAACCTAATGCCAGATTCTATGCCTATACTTAACAGCCCTGGCGTTTTGACGCTTTGCTGTTTTGCTCGGCAGCTCTGACCTCTTGACCCTTAATACGGTCGTTCCTTTGGTCACTTCACTAGGTAGCACTTTTGTGTGCCTGTGGTTCCTCTGTTTTCTTAAACTTGGTTTGCTGCTCTGGTCAGAAGCTTTAATTAATGATTGGTCTGTTTGGAGGAAATTGGGTCTCTGTGAAGGCTTTCGTTCATTTAAGTTAATGTATAAACCCTTATTTTACTGTCTGATAATTTAGATTAAATTTTTTTTTAATTACAACAAAAATTTGTCGCTTTTTCTGTTTATTTTACAGGATATTTATACTGGAACAAGGAACAGCTTACTGGGACAGTTGTTTAAGACAATGCAAACTATGCTTCTGTTATCCAAGAACTCCTGCGTTCGTTACTTTTACCCCACAATGATTTTAAACGAGGTGAGATTCGAACTTGGCGTTGATTGACTTGACTGTCATTAGATGTCCTGCCTTGATAGTTCACGGGTGTACTACGTTATTTGACACTTCAATAAATAGTGTAGAATGCACATGTAAATATGAAAGTTCTTAGCTTCACTAATAAAAACCATTGCAAAACTGGTAGGTTTTCTTGCCATATAATCAAATAAAATATCTAAGCTTAAGTGTATCTTAATCAGATAGAATAAATTTCAAAATCAGGGTTTTGCAATACAGGGACTGGTATAAAAATAACTTTGAAGTGGCCACTCGGTAGATTTGCATGTGCTATTTCAGACAGCTTGGGGATGTTTAATGGGAAAAATAGTTTCATGATTCCTGCAGAGGCTTCAACTTGAGAACATTACTGAATTAAAAATTTAATGTTTCCTGCTCCCTCCTTTACCCTTTTGTTTTGAATTTTCCGTTGCTCATTTCTAATTTGACAAACATGAACCATGCATTGTTTAATGTTGTACAATTTAATGCTGTACATTCTTATGTTGTACATTCTTTCAACTTGTACAGTATGTCCATTCACAAACAGTACTTTCAAAGGAACATATTCCTTAACTGGTTTACTTATTTGACTGAAAGCTAAGACTGAACAGGCCTCAATTTCAATATTTGGGGGATAGCTTTTAACACCGGGAGTGTTTTCCCAAAATATCATTAAAACTGGTTTCCAATGCCGATGCTGTGATCCACCTTGATTAAAATGGACAAGTTACTTTAGCTCTTGCCTCAAAAACGACTGGATTAACGAGATACAGCATCCTGTAAAATGACACGGCATCAAATGTCTACAAATGGATACTCTCCGCCCCCTGAATCTCATACATAAAATTTTAAACCACTCGCTAAATCCTCTGGACAAAATAAGCTCTAGAACTGCGAACGACGAATAGGTTTAAATGTCACTCTGAAACAACCCATCTGATTGTTAACCATTTGGTGGAGAAAATTCGTGTCGGATCTTTCGGGGGCAGGAAATTCCTCATGACTGCTACCTCACACTGATGCGAATCTTCAATTGGTGGGTGAAAATATGTTCACTTTCCTATTTCTGTTAAGTGTTGAGTACATTATCTTAAATGGTTACATTTTGCTTTGATTTCCAATAATCGGACTTTGCAAGGACTACTGATTTCCTTGCTGCTAATAATATAGGACCACCTTTGTTCCACTGAACTTTGCTAGTTCACTCACTGGGATTTTAACCTCCTGAATCTGTACCTGAACTGTGAGTTATAAAGAACAATGCATTTCAAACAGACTCGTACAGATACTGAATGCACTTGAAACTTAAGACTGCTGTCCATGCTCAAACACTGATCAAAATAGCCAGCTGAGCTTTCCATAAATTGCTAAGCACTTTTATTTTCATCCATAAAGCGTCTCAACTGTTGAACCTTAAACTGATTTTCACTCATGACATATGCCTGAAGTAAAGCATCTTCCATGACTTTATTGGTTAAATTAAGTATTAAATGCTATATCTGTAGCGCCTTTTCCTCAGACAATACCTAATGGCTTGTAGTTAACAGAGATAAAAGGGATCATATCAGGTGGAGTGATCCAAATGTTTTGCTTTAGTTTGTTTGAAATTTAGCTATTCCAACTGCTGCTTTGTCTGAGGGACTTTCAACCATTTCATTTAAGTCCGCGTTTCCGTAAAGCTTCAGCTTCACTTCTCATTCTGGTGTAAAATTCAGTCCAGTTCAAGTTTGTCGCTTAGCCGCTACATATAGGTTTCACCTAGTGACTCGGCGCCAAGCAAAAGTTTGTTTTATCCACTGATTCACGTCATCCATTGTAAAGCAGTTTATTAGGATTTGGTAATGTTAGGCTGCGTCCACACGATCGAACTGTTCGGCGTGACGTCAGAAGCGGAGAAGCAGCCGGCAAAGTTACACAGTGTGTAAGTTTTTTCCTGTGATTATCTAAGTAACTAGGCTTTGCTCATTGCTAGTTAAGATTGGGGGATGGGTTTAGAGAAGTAGTTGTCTAACGTATGAAGTTTTTCATCCGTGTCAACGAACTATCTTCTTCCCAGCTTGTTCCCATTTTTATATGGGGTCGCCGTGATGCATTTTTGGTATTCCCCTAATTTAAACATGTCCAAAGTTTACTGCTCTCGTGAGTTAACTTTGAGCTTGGTAGTTATATCATCAACATCCAAGCCTTTGGGATGTGAGAAGCGATGTATATAACGGTCCATTTTCTCGTACATCAATCACACTTGCTGCCGTCGCAGCCGTCAGCACCAGGCTCACACTGCTCAACTGTCATACCGATCTTTGCTCGATAAGAAGCAAAGTTCATCGACCAAGTTCGATCGTGTCGACGTAGCCTTACTGATTTTAAATTAGAGTATACTATCAATCTGGTTCCGATTTACAAAGACCAGAGAGAATGAGATAACTGCGAGTTAAAAATGAGGGACTTGTTGGTTACTGTAAAGCTTGTAGGCTAAGCAAAATACAGCGCGATACGACGAGAGAAAACATTACAAAACCTTAAGACTAGGCTGTTATTCCTGTTAGTCACCAAGGGATTTTCAAACTTAACATATCACAGTACAGATTTGCTCTTCGGCTAACTCACTTCTAGCTTTCAGCATCCGGAAAACAATATTCGCAATAATCTCGGCGGAATATAAACCAAACTATGTATTACTCCCGTGAGCTGAATGTGAATTCAAATGTAAGCAGCTGTAACTTGCTAACGACAAGTTGTTAGCAGACATTTACAACGAACTGACTAGCACAATACGCAATACGATTTACTATTTAAAAATAATTGCATATGTTAGACAAAACCAGTATATGCAACCATTTAGTGCTAATATATGCAAACATTTACATATGCACCAATACTGACTTGCAAGATTTCAGACATCTGTTTCCCCAAGTTTTTTTTTTTAATCTCCCTTAGTGATGACCTTCAAAATATGTTTTACCTTTAGGCACGTTTTCCTCCTATAAATAAAATAAATCTCATAACTACACTACTCTGAGATGGCCCTTTTTAATTTGTAAATATCCTTACAACTACGAACATTCTAAACAGGGAGGCCAATTTCAGTTAGTTTCATTACCACTTTCTTCTTTTCTCTCTCATAACATACTAAGCTTAACATCAAAAATATTTATTCTCCCACGTGCGACATTTCTTGCTTAGGAAATTTTTTTAAATGCTTTCGGAGAGTTAGATCGAGCTACTAAACCTGCTGTTAGAAAATTCTTTACTGCGATACCAACAGATCCTCGATTAATACTCGGTAATTCAAATTTTTTGGCCCATTCTTGACTGGAATGTTCATTGGAATATTTTTCTCGTATTTATGGTCTTTCATATATTGCTTGAGAAGAATGATTTATAAGCAATTTGTTTCTAAAACGGTGATACACACTGCTTGAGGAGAATAATTTATGAGCAATTCGTTTCTAAAACGGTGTTATAAATTGCTTGAGAAGAATAACTTACAAGCAATTCGTTTCTAAAACGACGTCATACACACCTCTTCTGTAGTTTCTTTTACCTAAGCTCAGTTCCTCCGTGGACGGGTTGGTATCGTTCTCGGCTAGCACTCTGATGGGCCCCCGTTCGATTCTCCGACCGGCCAATGAAGAATTAGAGAAATTTATTTCTCGTTATAATGTGGTTCGGATTCCACAATAAGCTGTAGGTCCTGTTGCTAGGTAACCAATTGGTTCTCAGCCACGTAAAATAAATCTAATCCTTCGGGCCAGCCCTCTCTAGGAGAGCTGTTAATCAGCTCAGTGGTCTGGTTAAACAAAGGTATACTTAACATTCTTACCTAAGCTACAGTGGTATTTACTATTTATCTCTAAACACTGACACAACCACCGCCCTATTGCGCTTAAGGAGGCCCTCCTCCTTCCTTGAAGATAACCATGGAAAAAAAACGGCAAGTTCATTTTATGCCCCCCATCAATTCAGGGATCGCTCGGCTCAGTGGCGCCACCTTTTCCTCTGAAAATTCTCCCCCTGCCTCCGCCTTCCTTATTTCAGCATCCTTTCGTCTTTCGAGATACAGTTCTATTGATGCCTTCGGGGTTATGGCAAAATTTCGCCCCGACCCCCCCAACCCCCAAGTCTTTTCATCTTTTCATACTTAAAGGGACAGTGACAATCTAAGATATATCGAACATAGGGTCGTCTTTAGAGCTCGAAGTGGCTTCGTACGAAAACGAAAAAAAAAAAAAATTCTCTTTATAACGTCATTACGTCATTGTTATCGAAACCCGAACTCGCTTCATAACCCAGCACGAGGAATCTGCTCCCTTCACTCCTTAATACTTCTTTTTTTTTTTTTTTTTTTTTTACTCCCTTGAATATCCTTCCTTCCCGACTCCATCACGCCCCGACAAAAAATAGTTAATGCGACATTTTCTTGCTCTAAGAAAACTTAATTAAGCCTCGTAGATCCTTTCTCTTTTTTATATAAAACCTCTGAAGCTTTTATATTCCGGTCTTTCTTTTCTTTTAACCGAACGCGACGTCATCTCTTATACAATGTGATCCACGAAATCAAGAGATCGTGCTCAGGGAGCCTCATAATTACCACCGCGCATATTGGTCGTCTAATTTCATTTTGTTTTTTCATCAATCGTTGCTCCGTAAACAAGTCATTAATTTTAATAAATCTCTCTTAATTAGAACTAATTACCTTCTTTTATTAATCCTGGAAGGGTGGGGAAAGGGGGGGGGGGGTGATCAGTAGTGATACCACATGATCTTTGTTATGTAGGCCCTCTGTCTTCAATAAAATTATTTTCTAACTTTTAATTAACCGAGTGTCTGGAGCGAGATTTCTCTTTTATATTCTAAAACTAATGGCAAAAATGATTTACATCATATCAGAACCTTTCAGTTATCTAACCATGACTGAATATCAAGTGCCTGTTAACTGATATGAGTTCATTAAAATCATGAGTTGGTTTTCATTTAAAAAATAATACAAATAAATCATGAATTCTGACGAAAAGAACAATTTTATATTGTCGTCTATTTTAAGATTTGTTGTATACATCTGTTTCTCACCTTCCTATCAGACTATTATTGCACAAACGTAATGGATAATCAGAAGATTACTTTGTTTAATCATTTTTTTTCAATTTTGATTCACAAAATATACTATTTACATTTTCCCTTCTAAAATATAACCAATCATATTCGCAGTATTTCCTAATCCGGCCTATTTCACACTGACCCCTTTTTTAAAGGTGTGAAATTTTGTGAGGTATACAACCACTTTTAAAGACAAACTGATCCGTATCCAGTTACAATACCAAAGTAGATTGTTTCATTGTTTCATAAGACCAATAAACCAACGACGATTTCTGATTATTGTTCTTCCCAGATCTGCTTTTCTGTCCTTAACCTTGGGAATCACTAAAGTGATCATCTCAAACAAGTTAGTCAAGAATTGCAACTTACAGCCTAGGCTAATGGTAATCATAAATCGGTTGGCCCCTTAGGGGGTAGTGCTGTCAATGCACCTCGCATTTACTTAAGAGTCTTTGCAGTGTCACCTAGCTGCAACCTCTGTCATTTATTTTACTGTACCTCCGTTCATATTCTCTTTCCTCCATTAGACTTTCCAACCTCTCTGTCATTTGTTTCATAGTGCAA